>NW_028281766.1:0-40923 GCF_059751285.1 Brachycentrus maculatus
TACTAAAGTTGCCAACACTGTCTCTAATACAGTAGTTAATCCTGCTGTTACCACTGAATTTTTAGATATTAGTAACGTAGCTAATACTACAACTAAAGGAAATAATTCTATTAATACTAATACTTTTTTAAATTATTACTATACTAACATTTTAGCTCTTCTGACAACTATTAATGTTTTAATTACTTATGCATTTAACTTTTCAGAGTTACAAGCCCTTAGGTTTTATACATGATTTTTAGGTTTCGCCCATCAATCCCTAATTGAGGAATTATCTCAGAGCGACATAAGTACACTTGATAGTACTACTTATCGTCCATCAGACCTACTCATTGATGTATTTAATACATTCATGTTTGGCGTTTTTTTTTTTTTAACCACAGCTTATATTTATACTTATGGATTACGTAACGTTAGTACTAACAAAGGATTAACCGAGGGGGGTATGTTTTTATACGCATATTTAGATGAAGTTGAGGAAGAAATTGGTCAACTTGAGGATATGTTAAGTTATGTAGTGTACTTTGGAGTTTTTGTCTTATGATTTTATTTTTTTAATATTTTCGCGTCTGCTATCTTGTTAAAAAACTTAAACTGATTATTAGCTATATTTTGTTTTATATTAATATTGGGGGTATTAGTACCCACCAGTTTATTAACACAGCTGGGACTTGCCTTTGCGCAATATGTTCGGGGGGCTGGTCGAGGAACAAGTTTATTGTTTGAAACGCTTTTAGATTTGTTATCTGTATCAATTATTATTATTCGTTTTTTTGTACAAAACATTCGTTTTGTATTTATTTTTGTAGCTATTTTTGAATACTATGAATTTATTAATTTACAGGCGTCATCTTTCAACCACATAATATTGCCTTCTATTACGTGAGATAAGTACTGAGCTGGAGCTTACAAAAATTGGTATTGATATGAGATCATTTTACAAGTTTTTGTACAAGGAGTCTCGTTTTTGTATTATGTAGGACACCTCACAATTACCTATATTGCACAATTAGCTATATATTTAATTTTGTCTTTTTGGGTTTACTTTTTTTTATACACAACCTTTACGGTAGCTAGAACTGAAAAATATTTTTATTTTAAAAGACACGCCTTATTAATTAGGTAGATATTGACTTTAAGTCAGTATACAGCGGTGCTTTAGTTTGGTAGACGTTGCTATTAATCGCATACGTATATTTTATTTATTTATTTGATATTTTGTTGGATTCTCATAAAGTAGTCAATAACGTTGTATATGAGGTAATGTACTATTTAAATTTTTTTATATTAAATATATATATACTATTTTTTATTTTTTTATTTTTTAACTCAAAATCTGGTTTTTATGCTTTATTAACAATCTTTTTAATTTTTTACAACAAAATTATTTGAGTAAACGTTATGCAAATGACAAATTGACCTGTAACTCTCTTATACGGGTTTAATTTACTTCATCCAATCCTTTTCTACACAACAGTATGTTTTAGCTGAGGTTATATTTATAAAACGCAAATATTACAGCAAATACCGTTAAAATTGTATTTTTTTATAGGCTTAAGCGCTTTACTGCTTGGTATGTTTTGAGGTGGTTTAAATGAGATTTGAGGTTTTTTTTGAACATATGATCAAGTAGAGTTAGCTTTATTGTTTTTGCTAAGTTTATTGGTATATTATATCCACTCTATACATACTTATAAAAGTGAGTGACACAACGTTTATACGTATGTAAGTTTTATTGGTTATTTAATGTGTTTAAGATTTAATATAATATTTACCGTGCACAGTTTTTTTGAAAACAGTACTATTCCCTTTTTTTTTTTTTTCGAGGTAATAAGTTTCTTTATAAGATGAGAGATGGTTTTTATCTTGAGTTATTTTGTAGTGCTATATATCTATATATATACTATTTTCCAGTATTTTTTATATTTTTTTATAAGTATAAAGTTTTCAAAAAAGATAATATATTTACATTTTTTTGTGATACTTATTGTTCTGCTTATAACTAACTTAACGTATTACTACAATATTTTAACTACTACTAAATTTTTTATAAATGATGTAGTACAGACTTCAGCCACCGCATATTCAACGTTTTTTTCACAAATTTACTCGCTTAAACAAATAACGCTAAGTTTAAATACAACTGTAAATACCTCTTATTTTTTAAACCATATAAATCACTATACATATATATATTATTTAGGTTTTTTTTTTTTAATATTTATAATTTTTTTTACTAATAGGTTTAAGTTTTATACTGATTTCAGTTAATAAAACAGATTATTGTGTTTTTACGACATTAAATAAATTATTAAGGTATGTGGTACCAACTACGGAAGCTAATACTTATTGTAAAAACATATGTTATTACAACCCGTTTAGTTACACATAAGACTTACGGGAATTCTTTTCAATACATCTTTTTAATAAGTTTTGTTTTAGTTTTATGCGTTTTAACAAGCTATCTTTTTTTAATCTAAGGTATTAAATAAATTATTAAGGTATGTGGTACCAACTACGGAAGCTAATACTTATTGTAAAAACATATGTTATTACAACCCGTTTAGTTACTCATAAGACTTACGGGAATTCTTTTCAATACATCTTTTTAATAAGTTTTGTTTTAGTTTTATGCGTTTTAACAAGCTATCTTTTTTTAATCTAAAGCACTAAATAAATTATTAAGGTATGTGGTACCAACTACGGAAGCTAATACTTATTGTAAAAACATATGTTATTACAACCCGTTTAGTTACTCATAAGACTTACGGGAACTCTTTTCAATACATCTTTTTAATAAGTTTTGTTTTAGTTTTATGCGTTTTAACAAGCTATCTTTTTTTAATCTAAAGCACTAAATAAATTATTAAGGTATGTGGTACCAACTACGGAAGCTAATACTTATTGTAAAAACATATGTTATTACAACCCGTTTAGTTACTCATAAGACTTACGGGAACTCTTTTCAATACATCTTTTTAATAAGTTTTGTTTTAGTTTTATGCGTTTTAACAAGCTATCTTTTTTTAATCTAAAGCACTAAATAAATTATTAAGGTATGTGGTACCAACTACGGAAGCTAATACTTATTGTAAAAACATATATTATTACAACCCGTTTAGTTACTCATAAGACTTACGGGAATTCTTTTCAATACATCTTTTTAATAAGTTTTATTTTAGTTTTATGCGTTTTAACAAGCTATCTTTTTTTAACCTAAGATAGTTGGTATTAACAGAGCAATACACTCAACTGTAGTTGTAGTTAGTAAATTCAAGAACAGCAAAATGGTAAATTAATGGTTATTGGTGTAATAACACCATAGTTTTTTTATTGCTTTAATTAGTTAAGTCTGTAATTATAGATTAGATTTTTTAAATACGCTATGTCTATAGTTTGTATAGTTATAATTTTCTGATACAACTTAAGTATTTTGTTATTCCTCCACGTGTCATTAACGTATATTTGTGTCATTATAGTATGTTTCTATATAATTTTTACGTATAAAAATGTTAAATTAACAACAATTTTTACTTATCTAGTCTTAATAGTTTTAATTGTTGGTTTCTATTGAAATGTTTGATTTACAACCTATAACAATCAATCAATAATATTACAAATACTTTACAACTCATCTCTAATACTTTAATATAATTGATGTTACATTTAAGGGTTACTTGTTTTTACTAAATGGCACCAAATATTTTTAAATTTGTGCGTAAACTGTGGTTTTTTTTTAAACGGGGTCGTTTTTTAAAAATCGGTAGTTATTCTTTATTTTTTAGAGTTCGAGTTGAGCGTCCTACACATCCAACCTATAAACAATTTAGACAACTTTTTAAGAGAAGACATAAATAATAAGTGTGACAAAAAATTAAGTCATTTTATAAGAGTTGTTGCACGCAAATAAAAACACAAGTTATGCTAACAATACAGTTAATTAAAGACATAAAAATTATTGTTCGTTATTGAAAGGGTATCTATAGTTATCTTAGAGAAACATTACTACCTAGATTTTATAAGATATATTTAAATGCTTATAAAGGTAAACCTATTAAAAATGAGAGCGGTGACCCACATAGTTATAAAAATAGACTTAAAAGATTGCGTAATAGGATAAGACGTAACTTAGCAGAAAAATTTAGTGATACAATTTTTGAGAAAATTTATAAAATTAAATGGATTCGTTTGCTATATGATGTGTATACGTCAATTGTAGGGTTTTATATGATTGTTATATATTACGCATTTATACTAATAAATTGAATGTTAATTCTTTTTTACTTTGTTATATTACCCATCTATTTAGTTTACTGCGTCTATTTTGTTTACTTTATGACAGTACAGATAATAACTTATGTATTTTGACTATAACAGTGTGTAGGGATATTGTAATAATGATCATTTTGGCCTTATAAGGCCAAAATGATCATTATTACAATATCCCTACACACTGTTATAGTCAAAATACATAAGTTATTATCTGTACTGTCATAAAGTAAACAAAATAGACGCAGTAAACTAAATAGATGGGTAATATAACAAAGTAAAAAAGAATTAACATTCAATTTATTAGTATAAATGCGTAATATATAACAATCATATAAAACCCTACAATTGACGTATACACATCATATAGCAAACGAATCCATTTAATTTTATAAATTTTCTCAAAAATTGTATCACTAAATTTTTCTGCTAAGTTACGTCTTATCCTATTACGCAATCTTTTAAGTCTATTTTTATAACTATGTGGGTCACCGCTCTCATTTTTAATAGGTTTACCTTTATAAGCATTTAAATATATCTTATAAAATCTAGGTAGTAATGTTTCTCTAAGATAACTATAGATACCCTTTCAATAACGAACAATAATTTTTATGTCTTTAATTAACTGTATTGTTAGCATAACTTGTGTTTTTATTTGCGTGCAACAACTCTTATAAAATGACTTAATTTTTTGTCACACTTATTATTTATGTCTTCTCTTAAAAAGTTGTCTAAATTGTTTATAGGTTGGATGTGTAGGACGCTCAACTCGAACTCTAAAAAATAAAGAATAACTACCGATTTTTAAAAAACGACCCCGTTTAAAAAAAAACCACAGTTTACGCACAAATTTAAAAATATTTGGTGCCATTTAGTAAAAACAAGTAACCCTTAAATGTAACATCAATTATATTAAAGTATTAGAGATGAGTTGTAAAGTATTTGTAATATTATTGATTGATTGTTATAGGTTGTAAATCAAACATTTCAATAGAAACCAACAATTAAAACTATTAAGACTAGATAAGTAAAAATTGTTGTTAATTTAACATTTTTATACGTAAAAATTATATAGAAACATACTATAATGACACAAATATACGTTAATGACACGTGGAGGAATAACAAAATACTTAAGTTGTATCAGAAAATTATAACTATACAAACTATAGACATAGCGTATTTAAAAAATCTAATCTATAATTACAGACTTAACTAATTAAAGCAATAAAAAAACTATGGTGTTATTACACCAATAACCATTAATTTACCATTTTGCTGTTCTTGAATTTACTAACTACAACTACAGTTGAGTGTATTGCTCTGTTAATACCAACTATCTTAGGTTAAAAAAAGATAGCTTGTTAAAACGCATAAAACTAAAATAAAACTTATTAAAAAGATGTATTGAAAAGAATTCCCGTAAGTCTTATGAGTAACTAAACGGGTTGTAATAATATATGTTTTTACAATAAGTATTAGCTTCCGTAGTTGGTACCACATACCTTAATAATTTATTTAGTGCTTTAGATTAAAAAAAGATAGCTTGTTAAAACGCATAAAACTAAAACAAAACTTATTAAAAAGATGTATTGAAAAGAGTTCCCGTAAGTCTTATGAGTAACTAAACGGGTTGTAATAACATATGTTTTTACAATAAGTATTAGCTTCCGTAGTTGGTACCACATACCTTAATAATTTATTTAGTGCTTTAGATTAAAAAAAGATAGCTTGTTAAAACGCATAAAACTAAAACAAAACTTATTAAAAAGATGTATTGAAAAGAGTTCCCGTAAGTCTTATGAGTAACTAAACGGGTTGTAATAACATATGTTTTTACAATAAGTATTAGCTTCCGTAGTTGGTACCACATACCTTAATAATTTATTTAGTGCTTTAGATTAAAAAAAGATAGCTTGTTAAAACGCATAAAACTAAAACAAAACTTATTAAAAAGATGTATTGAAAAGAATTCCCGTAAGTCTTATGAGTAACTAAACGGGTTGTAATAACATATGTTTTTACAATAAGTATTAGCTTCCGTAGTTGGTACCACATACCTTAATAATTTATTTAATACCTTAGATTAAAAAAAGATAGCTTGTTAAAACGCATAAAACTAAAACAAAACTTATTAAAAAGATGTATTGAAAAGAATTCCCGTAAGTCTTATGTGTAACTAAACGGGTTGTAATAACATATGTTTTTACAATAAGTATTAGCTTCCGTAGTTGGTACCACATACCTTAATAATTTATTTAATGTCGTAAAAACACAATAATCTGTTTTATTAACTGAAATCAGTATAAAACTTAAACCTATTAGTAAAAAAAATTATAAATATTAAAAAAAAAAAACCTAAATAATATATATATGTATAGTGATTTATATGGTTTAAAAAATAAGAGGTATTTACAGTTGTATTTAAACTTAGCGTTATTTGTTTAAGCGAGTAAATTTGTGAAAAAAACGTTGAATATGCGGTGGCTGAAGTCTGTACTACATCATTTATAAAAAATTTAGTAGTAGTTAAAATATTGTAGTAATACGTTAAGTTAGTTATAAGCAGAACAATAAGTATCACAAAAAAATGTAAATATATTATCTTTTTTGAAAACTTTATACTTATAAAAAAATATAAAAAATACTGGAAAATAGTATATATATAGATATATAGCACTACAAAATAACTCAAGATAAAAACCATCTCTCATCTTATAAAGAAACTTATTACCTCGAAAAAAAAAAAAAAGGGAATAGTACTGTTTTCAAAAAAACTGTGCACGGTAAATATTATATTAAATCTTAAACACATTAAATAACCAATAAAACTTACATACGTATAAACGTTGTGTCACTCACTTTTATAAGTATGTATAGAGTGGATATAATATACCAATAAACTTAGCAAAAACAATAAAGCTAACTCTACTTGATCATATGTTCAAAAAAAACCTCAAATCTCATTTAAACCACCTCAAAACATACCAAGCAGTAAAGCGCTTAAGCCTATAAAAAAATACAATTTTAACGGTATTTGCTGTAATATTTGCGTTTTATAAATATAACCTCAGCTAAAACATACTGTTGTGTAGAAAAGGATTGGATGAAGTAAATTAAACCCGTATAAGAGAGTTACAGGTCAATTTGTCATTTGCATAACGTTTACTCAAATAATTTTGTTGTAAAAAATTAAAAAGATTGTTAATAAAGCATAAAAACCAGATTTTGAGTTAAAAAATAAAAAAATAAAAAATAGTATATATATATTTAATATAAAAAAATTTAAATAGTACATTACCTCATATACAACGTTATTGACTACTTTATGAGAATCCAACAAAATATCAAATAAATAAATAAAATATACGTATGCGATTAATAGCAACGTCTACCAAACTAAAGCACCGCTGTATACTGACTTAAAGTCAATATCTACCTAATTAATAAGGCGTGTCTTTTAAAATAAAAATATTTTTCAGTTCTAGCTACCGTAAAGGTTGTGTATAAAAAAAAGTAAACCCAAAAAGACAAAATTAAATATATAGCTAATTGTGCAATATAGGTAATTGTGAGGTGTCCTACATAATACAAAAACGAGACTCCTTGTACAAAAACTTGTAAAATGATCTCATATCAATACCAATTTTTGTAAGCTCCAGCTCAGTACTTATCTCACGTAATAGAAGGCAATATTATGTGGTTGAAAGATGACGCCTGTAAATTAATAAATTCATAGTATTCAAAAATAGCTACAAAAATAAATACAAAACGAATGTTTTGTACAAAAAAACGAATAATAATAATTGATACAGATAACAAATCTAAAAGCGTTTCAAACAATAAACTTGTTCCTCGACCAGCCCCCCGAACATATTGCGCAAAGGCAAGTCCCAGCTGTGTTAATAAACTGGTGGGTACTAATACCCCCAATATTAATATAAAACAAAATATAGCTAATAATCAGTTTAAGTTTTTTAACAAGATAGCAGACGCGAAAATATTAAAAAAATAAAATCATAAGACAAAAACTCCAAAGTACACTACATAACTTAACATATCCTCAAGTTGACCAATTTCTTCCTCAACTTCATCTAAATATGCGTATAAAAACATACCCCCCTCGGTTAATCCTTTGTTAGTACTAACGTTACGTAATCCATAAGTATAAATATAAGCTGTGGTTAAAAAAAAAAAAACGCCAAACATGAATGTATTAAATACATCAATGAGTAGGTCTGATGGACGATAAGTAGTACTATCAAGTGTACTTATGTCGCTCTGAGATAATTCCTCAATTAGGGATTGATGGGCGAAACCTAAAAATCATGTATAAAACCTAAGGGCTTGTAACTCTGAAAAGTTAAATGCATAAGTAATTAAAACATTAATAGTTGTCAGAAGAGCTAAAATGTTAGTATAGTAATAATTTAAAAAAGTATTAGTATTAATAGAATTATTTCCTTTAGTTGTAGTATTAGCTACGTTACTAATATCTAAAAATTCAGTGGTAACAGCAGGATTAACTACTGTATTAGAGACAGTGTTGGCAACTTTAGTGGTTGCGCAAGGAAATGTGTCGACACAGTCGAAAAAAGGAACAATAATAAAATTGCATAAAAACTCGGCTAAGAGGCATGTGTCGACATTCATATTAATAAGCTAATGATTTGCGTAAGTTATAGGTATGTGGAACTCTAAAATAAACACCACCTAAATACATAAAAATATATGCAAATGTTAATAGTGTTGCATCATTCCCCCCAAGTCTATTAAAAAAACGACCATATGGAAGATAAGAGAAAGCATATCAAAGTGCTACCATAAAAACAGAGTATGTAAAGAAATAAAAAAATTCGGTTTCGGGGTTTGGGCGATATATTTGTACTATACGTTTAGAAAAGAGTTTTGTGTTTCCTAAAAAATTTAAAAAACTAGTTTTTACTGAATGATATAAATCAGATTCACCACGTCCCATAATATTTGGTTGATAGTAAAATACAACAAAAAACAATATAATACCTAATATCCCTGTATAGTGGTACGGACATGATAATAATCATGACATGTAAGGTCTAAAGTATCAATGAGGGGCCACGCCGAAAAAACGTACATCCGTTATCATACCAATGTCTCCTCACATAAAAAGTTCATAGGATAGGGCTTCTGGTTCTGCAAATAAGTATAAACATAATAAACCTACTAAAAGTAAAAAATCTATAGTTTGACCAACTTCAGCTACTAAAGCTTCATCATATCAATTGATTTCTTGTCGCAATCCATCAAAGGTGGCATCAGTTTTTCAATCGTAATGCATATCTATACCGTGATAGACACTTAATAAACTAACTAGAATACCTAACATAAAATGTGCGTACCCCATTCTAGTAACTGTATCTATATTCAAGGTTTGATCTGTAAAAAACAATCAATATAATTTACCTATAAATAAGCATAGTGTGTGTACAACATTACTAGCTATTACTAGTGTAATATCGCTTAGGTGAGTACAACAAAGTACAAGTCCTGTAAAAACTACTAGTTGTAGAAGTAAAAATAAGATTGCTCCACTTTTTCAAGCCACTTCCTGTTCAATATCTGCAACACTTAAATAAAGTTTTCTTAATAAATGTAAAAATAGGAAAAGCTCTAATAAATCGACTCCACGTTCGTGTAATCAAAAAAAATCATCAATATATAAATTTTCCGAATCCTCTTCTTCGCGAGATAAAGGTATATTCATAGATTCCGTTGCTAACGAAAAGGCTAACATAATACCTGTAATTACTTGATTAAAAATTACTAAAAATATTACAAATCCAGTAATACCTGCCGCATCGTGGAACGCAATACGCAGTTGTGCGAAATACTGTATAAGATAAATTGTCAAACGCCGACGCATAGTATGTGTATTTTAGTATAGTGTGAACGCATGTCTCCTGTCTTGTTAAAAAATTTTAAATGTGGTGGTGGTTTGCGGGTTTTAATATTTATTTAGTGTACATTTAATTGTTTACTAACAACTAACAATTAATTTAAGTTTATGTTGTGATAGTTTTTAATTTAAAAAAAAAACATATATAAAATTATTATTAGTATAAAGTATAATACTACAAGAAGAATTTCTATTGCTAATCACATCAATAAAAGTATCGTTATATTTTTTAACATTATTTTTGCGGCTTTTTTAAGGTACTTGCGTGTTCTTCGTTTGGAGTAATTACGTATTCTTTGATACCTTTCCCACATCTCAACCGTTTCCCAATAATGGCGATCTTTTTTTACCCTTCATTCACTAATAGCTGGGAAAAAAATATCAATGCAATATCAAAAAAATTTTTTTAACTGTATAATTAAATACTCTTTATTACGTATTCACCAATTTCAAAACATAGTATTAAGTTTTTTTGGTAAAGTTTTAGTATATCTCCCGAGTCGTTCCATAGGTAAAATAAAATATTCTGCATCGTATCGTTCAATATCAAATTTTTTTAAAAAAATCATGACTGTATAGAAACAATATAAAATAATAAGGCGAACATAATTAACCATTTTTGAAATTGTAGAAAAAAAATTTTTAAAGTGTTCCCGGATATTATTAAAAAATTTTTTAAAATTTTTTAGGATTATTGGTAACATATATTAATAGATTGTAAAGATTCTTCTGTATTTGTTGTTACTGTGTTGATTTCTATGTTTATTTGTGACCTTAAAAAACTATTCACCTTGTGAATTGCAAAAAAGAATATACGCGGGTTTATCTTTTTTTATAGTTTTTAATAAGACTAAGTTGACTTAAAATAAAAATTTTTTGTTCTCTATAAAAAAGATGTTGATGTTTTTTTTGTTTTTTTAAAAATTTATTAAAAGCATAATTTTTAAATATTACAAATGATTCGCTATTGAAGGCTACACGACGCTGTCGTTGTTGGTGTATAAAATATTGTAACTTAACTTTACTCATAAAAACTAACAGCGCTGTTTTAGTTTGATAAAATCGTGAGGGATACTTTGTGGGGTAACGTTTTTGATTTGTCTTATAAACATTGTGAGGGAAGTTTAAATATTCTCTAGCGTATCACTCATTAAAAACAGTAACCCTCCTAAATTTTATAAGTCAAAGTACCTTATATTGATTATATGAAAAACTTACTATAGGTTGTTTTTTGAATGTAAGATTTAAATTACTGGGTTTATGTTTTCACGCAAATTTAGCAAACTTAACAAGAGATTTTTTCGATAAAAATTTTCTTTTTAACCATTTAATTAATAGTGTGAAACTTATCCCTTAATAATATTATAAATAATTGGGGTTACATGTAAAGGGCTACACGATTAAACATTAGGGGCGCTAAGGTTGTATTTTCGTGTATATCTGTATTTTTTGTAAAAGCATTCAAACCTATAAACATTAAGTAATACTTGTTTTGTAATGTATATAAGTAAAATTTTAAATAAGATAGTGTGTGCTCTTCGTTAAATAATAAAGAGTAATCTATAAAATTACAGTTCTTTTTTTTATAAAAATTTAACATATTAGAATTTCACGAAAATCAAGACCTCTCACCCCATATTTTATGAGGAGAGAACAGGGAATACTTAAAAAAATACTTAATAAAGTATTTATAAAATATATATAATTTTATCGAATTATAATTATATTGGTGTGAAAAAATAAAACTTTCTCAAACCATTGAGCTACTCAACCTATTTACGCGAGGTAAACTAATTTGTCCCATCCATTAATGTAATGAAGATACATATTGGGAGATTTTTCCAAACCTTTTCGATAAGATTTGCTTTTTAAACCGTAAACCTCGTAAAGTATATTTATTTATTTTTTTGAGTCGCGATAATGTTAAAAAAAGTTGATAATAGTTATAGTTAATATTTGTAATAAAAATATAATTTTGACGTTTTATTTTAAAAAAATCTCAAGAATCGAAACAAATTAATTTTGTTCAGTGTGAGTGTCCAAAATTAAAAGTTAATTTCTTATCTTCTCGAAAAACCCTAACTCTAAACCCCTTACCCCGAAAAATGACGCGAGTTCATGTTAAAAAAAACAAGTGAAATAATACCGTATGTAAACTTTTTTTTTTAAAAATACTTCAAGCGGTGGGAATGTGTAAATAATTGCCCTGAATATCAGCATCATATATATATATGTATATGTGATAGTATAGATTAACGTAATATATATATATATAGTTATTACGATAACAAGTGATTAAAGAACTTGGAAATTCTTTAAAGAGAAATAACGCCCTATTTGTTATCATTTATTACTTTTGGTAACCACCAATAAGTAACTTATTGATATTCTTTACTAAAAAGAATCTCGATAACTTTAGTTTTGAGCTTGGAACTTTTGAATTAAAGGTTAAAAAACAGTATAATTTATTTTGAGAATTGTAAAAACGTAATTGTTGGTTGGTATAGTAAGGGTGGATAAAAAAATTTAATCGTTTGTAATAAACTTGAGTTGTATTTTTTTGGAAACTTTTAGTTAACGTTTTACTTAATAAATTTTGTTTATTTCATAAATATTTTATTGCGGTGTTATCAATATATTTTTTCCTATAAATCATACGCATTAACGATCTACTTCACCAAAAACAATATCAATAGTACCTATTAATGCTGCTAAATCGGCTAGATAATGTCCGCAACATAACTTTGGAAGAGCTTGTAAACTATAATAACTTGGTGAACGTATTTTACATAGCCCAGGATTTGCCGTATTATTAGAATTTAAAATAACACCAAACTCACCTTTGGGAGATTCGACAGCTGCAACCGTTAAATTTTTTTTTACGGTAAAACCCGTATGTCAGTGAATAAAGTGTGAAATTAAATCCTCCATGCTGGAATAAGAATTTATAGTATTTTTAAAAAACATAGTTTTATAAGTATTTTCCACATAATTATAATTATTAATGTTGTTGTGTAATAACTTAGTTGTTACAAAATTTACAATATTTAAACTTTCACCCATCTCCAACATACGAATTAAGTATCGATCATATGTATCACCGTTTAAACCACAAAAACTTTTAAAATAAATATGATTGTAGTTTGCATAAACATCTTTTTTATTTAACCGTAAATCACGTTTAACACCAGCACTTCTAGCCAAAACACCGGTTAAACCCCATGTTTTTACGTCCTCATAACTCAACGTCCCTACGTTTACCAATCTTTGTTTTCAAATTTTATTAAACGTTAAAATATTGTGCATCTCATTTAATGTTGTGTAACAATTTTTAATAAAAAATAAAATATCAACCAACAATTGTTTATCAATATTAAAAGAAAAAAATTTATTTGGACGATTAAATGCTGCGTGCATCCGAGCCCCTGATACACGTTCGTAAAATTCCATCAATTTTTCTCGTTCTTCAAAAGCTCAAAAAATCGATGACATACTCCCAACATCTAAAGCGTGGCAAGCGATAGCTAGCATATGATTCATAATACGTGTTAATTCATCAAATAAAATTCTAATATAGTTAACCTCCACATTTAAGTTGTTACTATTTAATAATTTTTCAATAGCAATGCAGTATGCGTGTTCTTGAGTCATCATCGATACATAATCTAATCTATCAAAGTAAGGAATAGACTTTAAGTAGTGTTTTTTTGTTATTAATACTTCTGTACCACGATGTAGCAAACCTATGTGTATGTCAGCTCTTTGTATAACTTCCCCAGATAACTGTAAAATAAGTCTTAAAACTCCATGCGCAGCTGGGTGTTGTGGTCCAAAATTTAAAATTAAGGTTTTTTTTTGATTAGTTTTTTTTATTAAATTTCAACGATAGAATAAACTTCGATTTATCAATTACGCTCTGTATCTTCAATTATATAACTTTATAACACTACTAGTATAATTATGTAGTTTAGCAGTAAAACTATTATCTTCGCTAACTTTATTGAAGATTCCACACATCAAAGAATAATCAACAATCCACAATGTATTAAAGTTGTTTGTCGCTACTGGCAATTTTTTTAAAAATTTTGGTAAATTTTTTTTTTTTTTTAATTCTGAATTCATAAATTTACAGTAATTTAAGTAGGACCACTTTTTCATATAAGTTGAGTATTTTTTATCTGTTTGTTTATATCACTGAATAAGTAAATCTTGATTACTGTTAATTAGAAATTCCACTAAATCGCCTTGCTTTAAAATTAAGTTTTTAGGTTGTTTTCCATTTACAGTAAATAATCCATAGGTTACAAGTAATTGCACATGTTGTCACGAAATAATTTTATAAAAAAATTGAAAGAATAAAACTACTAAGTTTTGATTATTAATGTTTCTTAAATATTTTTTAATGGAAAAGGCTAAAAAATTTTTATAACGTCGTTCATTTAATTTACCAGTTTTAAATAAAGTTCAGTGAGCTATCCGCGTTTCTCTAAGTAAACGTAGTAACTTATCGTCTAAATTAAGACATGTAATTGTATTTTCTATTGAATAATCTTCTTTAGTTAAAGTTATATTTAGATTAGATATAGGATTTATATTTATAGTGTTTTTTAGAGGTTTATAATACTGTTGTACTAAATAATGCTGTACTATAGTATCTGTTAAAAATATGCGTTTATTTAAGCTAAAAACACTATTTTTTAAATAAGTATTTGTTTGTGATATCTGTATATATTTTAATATGTTAACTTTTTTAATTAAAAATTGTTTTAAGTTAAAAATTTTTAAATATTTTAAAATAGATAGTCAATTTTTTTTAAAACGTTTAAAACCGGCAGAAAAGTATTTATTTTTTTTTTCATGTCTAGCCGCTAATTTTCTAGTTTTATAGATTTTCGCTTTTCACTGTTTAAAATATGTTTGCTGTAGTATGTCTACATATTTTGTGAGTTTTTGCTGTGTTTTAAAAAAAAAAAATTGTAATAAATAAAAATTTTGTTTTAAGATAAATTTATTATTAGTTTTTAAATAACCGTTATAAAGACGTTTTTGTTTGAAACGTTTATGTTTAAAACGTGTTTTCAACATATAAACGTATTTTTTTTTTCGTCAATTATATTGTTGTTTTTTTACAAAATAAAAACTGGTTGTATTTTCTAAAAAAAAACTTCGTTTTTTAAATAAAAAATCCTGTAACGTGAATTTACGTTTTTTAAACATACTCATTTTAAATTTATACGTTTTAGCAAATTGTTTGTAGTGTACACGACCGCGGATAAGTTTGGTGGTAAATTTATAATTATAGGTCTCACTAAAAAAAACATAAAAAGGGTCTCGGGATTTAAACATTGAATATTTCAATAATTTAGTTGTTTTAAGGAATAATATTGTATCTGGTGTACGCATAGGTGTTTGTTCACGTGTTAAATTTTTTATAACTAATTTGGTGAAGTTTAAAATAAAGTTAGTAGTTAAAAAAGAGTATTTTTTAATTAAAAATTTTGAAATATTAACATAAAGCAATTCAGTAGGGTGTGAAAAAATTTGTAAATTTGTATTATTGTGTGTGTGGGAAATTAAGAAATTATGATTTTTTTTAAGTAGACTAAAAAAGTTTGTATTTTTTACACCGGTAGTAGGTAATAACAACATTTTTGTGATAGATTTAAAAAAAAATCAATATTCTTTAATGCCAAAAATATAAAAATTTTTTAAATAGGTGTGTCTTAGATAATTGTATATTAGTAGTACATTAAAGATGTTAATTGTTACCACTTATTTGGTTGTTTTATTTCTAAATTTTTTTCCTAATTTTTTATTTACATCGTCTTTTAGTAATAATTTATATGGAAATGTTGGTGGTAAACGCTCATAGTAAATAAATCTTGTAAAAAAAATAGGTAAACCTATCGTAAAAAGTTTAACTAATTTTTTAGCTTTACCAATTTTTGCGGCCTTACCGATTCTGATATACCCATTAGTTTGACCTTCCGCCAATAGTACAGGATTAAAACCTCCGTGTCGGTTTTGAGTTTTTGCCATTTTTAATGCAAATAAAGATGCCTGAAATCACTCCCCAAATCAATTAGTTACTCACAACCTATTATTATACTCGGCTTTAATAAGGGTTGGGTATATATTACGTTTACGGTTGCCAAATAACTTAGTGAATTGATTTACACGATAAGAAAATAATAGTTTATTTTTTTTTGATGTATTGGCATTAGTATGCGTCGTGGCCCCGGTCATAGGGTAACCACGTATTTGACGTCACATTTGAATCATACCTAACATATCTTTGCGTACACAGTTAGCTACTTCTCTATCCTTTTTTATGCTTCAATATTGTTGAAAAAAATAAAAATTTAATATTTTATACTTTATACACATTGTATTAAATGAATATTTTGTTGTTGTTTCTGTAAAAGTATTGAGAATATTATTTAGTGTGGATTTTTTTTTTATGGTAGAAAATAGAAATTGTACCATTTATTAACGTTTTTTTTTACTTCGAAAAAAAAAGGGTTTACGTGTTTTACTTAGATGTCCATATTTTAAATTTAAATGAAATTGATGTAAAAAAAAAATTTGTCAATAACGACCTTGATGAATTTGTATCTTTCCAGCTGCATTTCATACATTAATTGTTTTTTTTCGAACTGTTTTAAATATTTTTTGTGTTCGTTGATCAGTTAGCTTTGTAAAATAATATATCAAATCGTCTGTGTACAACGGAACAAACTTAATAGTTGATCGTGACATTTATTTATTTTGCTTTGCTATTCACCCTCACGGACTTCTTTCAGGTTGCTTAGCCTTAGTTCGCCCACCATTTGGATGATCTACGGGATTTTTTGCTACACCCCTTACACTTATTTTTTTAAAAAAAGTAGTATTATAACCTCAAGTTCCCTCTACTAATCTATCTTTCTTGAAAAAAACATTTGAGCTGAATATCGCCAAGGTATTGTAACTAAAGTATTTAATTTGTTCAGAAGGGAGTTTAACTGCCAAAGTTTTATTTTTTTTTGAAATTTGTTGACGAATAGAATTTGATCCGAGACTACAACTATAAGTCGGTTTTGTATTGTTTAGATTATAAACATAACAGATGGTTAAATTAAAAGGCACTAAAGTTAAGGGTATTGTTTGGCCAATTAAACTAATCAAGTTACCAGTATTTACAGCATTATTAACTGCACACAGTTTAAACCCTGGATAAAACACTGCAGTTAAATACCGTAAATATTGCCTACCGTATATATCTATAAAAAGTCCACACTCCTTAAAGATGTGTTTTAATTTTATATAGTTGGTACAGACGGTTGAAATTTTAATTTTATTAATATAAGTTTTATTTAAAACTCAATTTTTTGTAAAAAGTTTTTTTTGTTGAGCAAGTTTTTTAACTGTTAAACGAGCATTTGTCTTAACATCAACAAAATATTGTTTTTTAATTATGTGTAAAAATTTATAATGCAACAATTTTACACGGTGACGTGTTCCTGGAGTTTTTTTACTAATTACACTTAGTAACATGTATTTATACATAAACATTTATCCGTAACAACCTACCCGTAACAATTTATTATTTTTGATTAATTTTATAAGATACTCTAGTAGTTTTTTTTAATTTACATAATATTTTAGCCAATACGTTTTTTTTGAGAAATCTATAACGCATAAAATAACTATTTAATTTATATTGGTTAATATATATTTTTGTAGTGTTAGGACTCCAAAAAATAAAGCTTCGGCAGTTGGTGGACAACCGGGTACATACAAATCAATTGGGATAATCTTATTACAACCTTTAACCACAGTAGGTGCATAATGGTAATAACCCCCTCCATTTGCACAACTACCCATAGATATTACTCATTTTGGATTATTAACTTGTTCATATATACGTCGCAAGGCTGGAGCCATTTTATAAGTTAATGTCCCAGCTACTATAATCAAATCGGCCTGACGGGGTGTTGCTCTAAATATTACACCAAAACGATCAAAATCGTACCGACTCACCGTTGCATGCATCATCTCAACTGCACAACATGCTAAACCAAATGTTAAGGGGAAGAAAGAACCGTGCCGTGCTCAATTTATTAAACTATTAACTTTTGTTTTTATTAGAGATAATTCTCTCATCTATTACGTAATGTTTCGAAATTTCCGTCTAATATGTTTTTTTAATTCGGGAAGTTGCTTAACACCATAAATAGAGCGGCGTTTTTTTTTTGAAAATAAAGGTGTAAAATCGTGTACACCTCTAAGACAACTATAGTTAACAACAGGTAAATCTCTGGCTCCCACACCACAAATTAACACTCGTGAATGGCGTCTTAAATTATGACCAGAACCTGGAATATGTGCTAGAACTTTTTTTTTTGTCGATAATTTTGCCTTAACTACTGGACGACGTGCGGAGTTAGGTTTACGTGGTGTACAGATACGTAATCGTAGTACAATACCTTTACGTTGAGGTGAGCCCATTAATTTAGGTCGTTTTAATTTTTTTTTTTGTTGTAAATTTGTTAGCACAATTTTTTGATTCTTTGTTGCCACTTATTATAAAAAATAATTAAAGAGGATTATAAAACAATCGTTAACCATATATATATAAAATATATTAAAGAATATAAAAATGACTGTAGCCTTATAATAACTATAGATTGTATAGTTAACGGTTTTTGAGTTGTTTATTATAATTAGGTTACCCTTTAACGTGTGAATAGTTTTTGAAGATACTTTTATGTTTATATTATTTGTGTTAAAAACTTGTAAATAAAAAAACATTGTTAGCAGAATATTCACAAATATTAAAAGTTGAAAAATTAAGTTAGTATTATAGTAGCTTGTTAATAAGAAATTTATTTTAATAAAGAAAAAACTAACTGGGGGTAGGCCTGTTAATAAAAATAGTAAAAAAAATATAGGATTTCGTTGAAAATATTTTTTAAGTACGGTTAATAAATATGTTAAATAAAAGTGTTCTAAATTAATAATTTTATGTATTAAACACAAATAAGCTACTAAAAACATATAAATAATAATATAAATTAATAAGTATAAGTAGACGTATGTAAACATTTATATATAAAATAAACTGATATAGCAACCAATAACTCCCGTTTCCGTAGGTATTAAAAAATATTTATAATTATAACGCAAAAATTTTGTGGTATAACTTTTTACACCCCCACTAAAATAAATAACTGATTTTTTAACGCTTCCTTTCTTACCTAACTTCCCTTTAAAATATATACGGTATCCACGTAATTTTTTAGTATTATAGAGAGTGGTTAAATATGATTCAAATAGTTCACCTATAGTATCAAATAGTTGCTTATGGTGTTTGATAGAAAACTGTTGTATAATCTTTGCAAAAAACGTACAAAAATGGTCTATATTTTTAAAAAAATATAGTTGTATTAATAAAAAAAAGTAAAATCAGGCTGAGCAAAAAAAATTTTGTAAAATATAGTTTTTATATGTTGATCTTCAAAGTTCTAATAAAATCATGTCATGTTTTTGCAAGTTAATATTTATAAATTGTCAGTAAATTAATACGTTAGTATAGGTTTTTAAATAATGCGCTAAATACTTTGAAAATCAAAAAAACATAACATATGAGATTTTTTTTTCAAGCTTTAAAGTGTTTAAAAAATATAAAAATTTTAAATTAATACTTGACTTGTGATTAACTATCAAGTTTTGGTTAAATACGTGTAGCTGTGTACTGTTTGGTACATAACTTGGGAGGCCAAAAAAATATATTACTTGTCCCTGTTTAAAAGAAAAAATATAGGTTCATAGCTTTAGTAAATATATATATTTTATCATTGCCAATAAAAGGAATTGAACCTCTCACCCCCGAATTTTCAGTCCGGTGCTCTACCACTGAGCTATACTAGCTTAAAATAAAATATAATAATTACTTACTAAAACTATAAAATATACAAAATATATAAAAATCAAAAATTTTCAATTAAGTGCTATTAATTGATCTATTCGATAACGTGGTAACGTACCACGAATTAAAATAGCTAAGCTGACAAGAGTAATTATTTTAAATATAAATCCAAACATTTATTATACTAAAACGTAAGATACACCTGCAACAGCAAAAGATAAGAAAACAAAGGTTTCTAAAAGAGCAAAACCCATTAAAGTAGTGTTAAATAATTTTTCAGCTTCTTCAGGATTTTTTGCAGCGCTAATTAAATAACCTGCAAATAATACAGCTGTTCCTAATGCTGCACCAGCAAGAGTTGTTGTAATTCCAGCAAAAACAAATAATTTAGCGGCGGAAAGGATTAACATCTAGTTATTACAATCACGGTTATACCTTTTACACATTCTATTAAAGTGATGTTTGAATAAAACAGTACGCAATGTAAATCTAAAAAATATAGCAAAATCATCTGTAATTAAGCTTAACCTATAACTTCTAAAGATGTAGTTATCATGTAGCCAGTACAAATACTGTAACATTTATTATAGACTCCTTAACAACTGTAATTTATATACATGACGCTTTATGTCAGTTAAAACTTGTTTTTGTGGTGAAAGTATTAAAAAATTTTCTAAAGTATTATGTAATTTGTCGATATTTGTTGTTGTTTTATAACTTTTTATGAAAAATTTTAATCATGTTAAGGTAATTAAAATTCTAAACTTCTCGGGGGTAAATTGTAGCCTATTGGTGTAAATAAGTTTTTTTTTGTGTTTGTTAACTGTGGTATGTAACTTAAATATAGGATTAATTTGTAATAGTCTTCACAATAATACCCTATTTAAATCATTTAAAGCAACATATTGTTTATAATTATTTAAAAAATAATAATTATCTGTTGTTTTGAACGTATATAGAAAAGTTTTATTACCTTTAACATTTGTAAAATTACTTCGTAAATATAAAATATAAAAATAATGTAAATCTTTAAAGCTCCGCCTATAGTTACTATTTTTAACTAAACGGTTGGCTAGACTCAGAGCTGGTGTAACTTTATATTTTAAAAAAGATAGGTGTGGTTGAAAACAAACTTTTAAACTATAAAGTGTACGTAATTGGTTTATAGCTTGTGATGAATATTGTGATTTGAGAACTGTTAATTGTAACATTTACGATAAGCTAATTATTAAAAAAAAGACTCAAGTATTGATACTACTTACAGCAAAAAAATAAAAAAAAGATAATTTATCCACACCTTGAAGTAAAAATATAACGTTAAACAATAGTATGCAAAAAATAGGGGTAAAAGCAAATGTAATTGTTATTTTTAAAATATACAATATATATATAAATAACATAGTATTTATAATTAGACTACTAATAGAAAAAAATATTAAGGCTGTGAAATCTAAAAATTGATATAATTCAAGTTTAAAGAAGTGAAAAACAGGTAAGCCCAGTTTTCAAAAAAAACCTATTAAAATAAACAGGATTACGTTTTGATTTTGTAAAAATTTACTCAACTCGTCAAAATTTAAAGTACCATATAGATAGACTCAAAGTAAAAAATTAAATAAGAAAAAAATTAAGGTAAAAAACGATAACCAAAGATATTGACTTATTAAATTTTTATATTTTATTAGCGTTTGGGTGTTTAAATGAGCGTACTTTAAAAAAAAAAAATAATATAATGTTGTGATGGTTTCGAGTATAAGTAACAACGTTACGTAGTCTACACACATAGTATATAAATAGGTTATAGAGAATAAAATCACAATAATATTGGTATAGTAAAAATTACTTTTAAAGAAAAATTGTATAAGGAAGTAAAAATATGTTAAAAAAACAAAAAAATAAATATTAAAAAAATTAACATTAGAGGTTATTATGTAATATGGTAATTTTAACGTTAAGTAGTTGGTTGTGTGTACTATAAATATGAAACTTAACACGTGAGAAAACGCGTATAAATTATTAACACTGTAACCATTGGTCTTAAATATTTTTAAACTGTTTAATTTATTTTGAAAAAAGTAAGAAAAAAAGAAAACCTCGGCAATCCCATATATAAAAATTATTAAGGTTCAAAAATAGTTTAAAGATACACCAGCCACTGTTTAAAAATTTTTTTAAGTCTAAATAGGTAAATAGTTTGTAATGTGTAATTGTATAATTTGTGTGAGTATAAAGTAAAAAGAAGTATCAACAATAAAGTAAATTTAACGTTTGAGTACTATAATTAACTATACTAATTAATTTAGTATTATATATATATGTAAAACTGAACAATTAGTTTTGCCAATCTAAAGCGTTAAAGGCGTAATCAAAAAATAACGCTATTAATAATCAAAATAAAAAAAATGATATGCCCAAGATAACATTAAACGATATATATGCTACATTAAAGGCAAAGGGAATCAAAATTAAAAACTCTCCATCATAAATCAATAAAAAGAGTAGTAACATTACGTAGTTTAAATCATATGTTACTTGTTTTCTTGTTAAATTTTTAAAACCACACTCATAAAAATTTAACTTATAGTTAGAGTAAGCGTTACTAAACAGACTTTTGGCAAGAAATGTTAAAATTCAAAAAATACATGAAAAAAGTATCGCATTAAAAATTATATGTAGAAATAAAACACCAGCCAATAAATTTCACACGTATATAAAACGAGTATGTTACTTTGTTTAAATAATACTCAGGGAGACTATTTTTATAGTTTTTATGGTAAAATGAAAATAAAGTTTTAGGGTCAACGGTTAACAAAGAAACAGCGTTTGTTATATATAATATTGTGTGGTCTGCATATATTAAAGTATGTTTCTTTATTATTTGTTTTCCAGTTTTAAAATGTTTAGGGGCTCTTAAGAACATTAAAGTGTTTATTCGTGTTGCGTGTTTTTTTTTATATAATTTATACACTGAATTTTTTAAAAAAATATAAGAATATGTTGTCACGGTCACTGTTGTATTTGCAGGTAGTTGTGACAGCAATATCTACCTGTAACAAATTAAAAATTTAAATGGATATTTAAATTTTAATAATTTGTAGATTGTTAAAAGTCACATACTAGAGTATCCTAGTAATGTAGTAAATACGGTATAAGGTTTAACATTTATTGAAACGCGTATAAGGTTACCAACGCCGGCACCCATTCTTGCATTTGTCGATTTCATAGATAATATATAGTTTGGTCTTAAAAAAAATCAAAATTTTTTCTTTAAAAATGCTACCTTTCGACGAATATGAATTTGTTTTAAACATTTTTTTAAAAATCGTAAATAGACTAACTCATACCTTAACTTATTTAAATTATACAGTCCTAAATTTCCATACGGTAATGATTTTATTATTGTTTTATGATTATTTTTACGACTTTTGAATAGGTGTTTTTTATTTTGTAAATCTAAGATATGCAAAGTCTACCTAGACTTAATTTTGTATTTATTTAGAATAAATCTTACATTTACTTGATTGTTGAATGATATTACTAATGTTTTTAGTGGTGGTGTTATGGAAACTTATTAGATGAACTAAAAGGGTTGTGTATATTATAATACACGCACCAATTATGTTTAATTTTTTAAAATTAAATGCATTATTTTTTTTTTTAAGCGTTTAATAGGTCGGTAATACGTGTTATAACTTTTTCGATGTTGTATAATAAAAATGTTAGGGCCTACTAAAACTCAAAATTTTTGAAAAAATAATCACTGACGCATATTAAAATTGGTTGAGTAATACAAATAAAGATACTTTAGTTGGTCTTTATGTTGATTTTGTAGATACAAAATATGACCTGTATTAGATTTAAAGGAGCGTTTATAGTACTTTAATTGGATGTTCGTAAGTGCTAAAACGTAACCTGTGCTGGTGATGTGTTCTGTGTTACTATTTTTGACGCATAAAAAATGTTGACGTGTTGGTAAACAAACTTGTAGTGTAGATTTATAGTGTGGTGTTACGTCTCATAACACGTACGTTAACATATGACGTTTATAAAATAAAATTAATTTTTGTAAGGCTTGATAATTAAACTTTCTTTTTTTAAACATTTGTAATTTAAACAAGTGTGGCGTTTTTGTTAACATTTAATCATTAAAAAAAGTAAATTAACAGCTAACTCTAACCCCCCAAAAATTAAAAGCAATACGGCCAACCCCATCAAATAATATATATTGAAGTAGATTGCCAACACACCCATCAACCCTATAAACAATATAATAACTATTTCGCTTAAAATTAATAACTGTAACAACGATTTGTTGTAAATAATAAAACTTAGAACTATGGTAAACAATAAATATAAAAAATAAAAAAATCAATGTAGCACCCTTATATATAAATCTTGATAAATCAAATCATAACTTGTACTTTTATAGGAATTGTAATTAAGTTGTTTTTGGTAACAATAATCAGATAATAAACGCCGTGAATCTCTTAAATTTATAAATTCACAGTTGTTGAATTCCTGCAGTTCACGTTCAACTCAGTTAGTTGATATGAAAATAGATGACAAAGATTGTAAGTGATTACTTTTTGTTTTGGGTATACTAACAACCGTATTTAATCTCTCATTGGTTAATAAACACGAGTAGTGGTTATATAAAATATCTTTGTCTACATTACTGAGATATCCCATATCGACATTAAAGAATACGTTATTATATAAATTTTTAAGTAATAAGTGCGTTAAGTAATAATTTTTTTTAGAAATCTCAATATTAATGGTTTGGGCATTTTGTACATTAATTGTGTAGAATTTTAAATTTACGTACTGTGATATTAAAAAATAATAATTAATATTTAAACCTGTTACTCACGTCTTTAAAACTTTATTTTTATATTTAAACATTATAAATTGGTGTCTTATATCTGCAGTTTGAGATTTTATTAATGTTAAACTAATCTATAAATAAAAATGTAAAAATACTTAAACTAAATATTGCTGTTATTAAGTATAACGCAATAAATTTATCTGTTTTGAGTATATCTACGCTCGCATGTAGGCTAACGCTTGGTTGACCGTATAAAATAATAAATCAGATTCGACAAAATCCTAAAATTCCAAAAATACTTATGCAAAAAAAGGAAAATATTCCAAATAGACTGTAATTCTCATAAAGTAGGGTTAATATTTCCCACTCAACTAAAAACTTACTAAAAATTGGAAACCCCCTAAATATCAGTATAGCTAATCAAATAATAATGGGTAGCATTACAAGTTTATAACTTAACCCACTTAAACTACCTAGATTTCGTGTTTGATATCGTTTTTGAATTTGATCTACTAAAAAAAATAATAATGCCGAAAGTAGGCCATGAATTAATATAAACATATTTAAAAACTTATAAAACGTATTATTAGTGAGTAACACAAAAATTAAAATTAAATTCATTTCTTGTATTGTAGCAAAAGCGATTAAACGTTTTATATCTGTAGCGGATCACATCCTAATAGAAGCCTCAACGCTACCCCATATAACCCAAATTGTCGTAAAATAAATTAAAAAGGATGTTTTAAAAAGGTTAATAAAGTAGATTAAACAAAATAATGCTGTTTTAACTAAATACCCACTTAAAAAAATAGAAAAACCTGTTGGTGCCTCAACATGTACTTTAGTTAATCAGTAATGGAAGGGTCATACAGGTATTTTTATGCCGAATCCAATAAAAAATAAAAAATAAAAAAAGGTTTGTTCAGTTACATTATACTCTAATAAAGATAGATAAGTTAAGTCTAAACAACCGTAACAACTATACATATACACTAATGTACACAGGACTATGAAAGATCCTGTAAGTGTCCACACCAATAAATATTTAATGGTTTTTTCTACTTTTTTAGCGTAACCTAACATATACACAAAAAATAAAGACGGTAGAAAAATTAATTCAAAAAATATAAACATTGTTAATAGGTTATCGGCGTACACCATGTTGATTGTTAAAATAATAAAAATAAAAAAATATAAAATATTGTACGAGTTAACACGTAAGTAACGCTCACTTAAGAACACCCAGCTAACCGTTAACGTTATAATACAAAGTAATATTAAAGTATCGCCAAAAAAATTAAAACTATATAAAAAGTTGTACTCTAATAAATAAGTACTCTCGAATAAACTATTTACCTCTGTTAAACTATAATTTATATATAACTTTACTAAAAAAATAACTCACAAAAACCCTAAACATATTCAATATTTAAATAAGAAAAATGTATCAAAAAAATTTTTAAAAAAAAAATTCCCTACGTATACATATGTAATTATATAAAATAGATAAATAAAGAATATTGTATTTATTAATGTAGTACATAAGTTATTAAATATTAAGTAGTTTTCAATATACTCAAAATAATACATATCTAACTGATGTAAACTAAACACTAAACTTTAAAGATATACACTTAAAAATATCATTATTAAGCTGACGCCTCACACAACGCCAACAATATACGTTGAAAAATATTTGGAGTAGTTATTTAAGACAATTTTAATATAGTCCATATATAGCAATAATTTTAAAAAATTGTGTTCAATAATGTATTTTTCACTAAATAAAATATTAAAATAATAGTATAGCGTCATTAAAATACCGTAAACCAACCTTTTTATATAAAAATCGAGTAGTAAACCGCTTTTTCAAAACTTATAATTCGTTTCTTTATAAAAATATGTAAACATTAATATTATTTATGGCTTGTTCGCATATATAAACCTCATACAAAGGTAAGAAGAATATAAAAGTTTAGTCACCAGAATCAAGTAAAGATGAATGTTAAACCGTATAAAATGTGAAAAACATAGTACATAACAGCAATATTTATGTAGAGGCCAAAATAAAAGATTACACGTGCAAGTTGCCTATTTCTCGAATATTTTGCTTTGTTAAAAATACGTGTTTTTCGTAAAAAAAAAGTGTCAAAAACAGTCATTCTTTAGTTTTTTATAATTAAAAACTTGCTTATAGCTGGACTTGAACCAACACCCCGTAAGATACGATTTTAAGTCGTACGCGTCTACCAATTTCGCCATACAAGCTAATATTGTGTTTAGGAATCGAACCTAACGAATTATGGGTGATGAGCCCTAATTGGACCTCCTCACAATAGATTTAAAGATAAACAAGACTTTTACTTTTTGTAGTACAGGTTTTCAACTGTTTAAAGTTTCTCAATACTGCTTATTTTCGATCATCTCTACTTTATTCTCAACTGATTTTTATAAAAATATTTACTAAAATAATTTTCTTCAATATTCCTTTAATTTTTAACACCTTTAATAGTATACCAGAGGTTTATACTTACAGTGTTAAAGTTTTTAGATTATAGACATCCTTTTAATGCAATTTGTAAGCTAATGTTTTGTATTGAGATAGATTGGATTCGAACCAACGATGGTTTCCCAACAAATTTACAGTCTGTCGCTTTAACCACTCAGCCACTATCCCGTTTTTTTTTAAATTAGCTTTTTTAGGTTTTTAACATTTTACGTCTCCAGTAATTCCTTACATTTTGACGAAACAATAGTTGGTTAAATTTATAATAGTAATCTACTATTTACCTATTAAAAAAAAAAAAAATAAAGTTCCCATTAATTATGGTTACAAAAAAAAGCGTAGCTTCAAAACATACCTATTTTTAGATAATTTTTCACAATTGGCTTTCTGTTCTCGGTCCTCTCGTACTAAAGTAAAAATTTTTTTTTTTTTTAACTATACAGTAGATAGGGACCAAACTGTCTCACGACGTTCTAAACCCAGCTCACGTACCATTTTATTCGGCGAACAGCCGAACCCTTAGCAGCGTATGCTCCACTAGGATATGATGAGCCGACATCGAGGTGCCAAACAAACTCTTCAATAGGGACTCTCAGAATTTATTAGCCTGTTATCCCTAGCGTACCTTTTATTCGTTAATCGATTTTTTTTGCTTACTAAAAAATCGGGTCATTATGATAGACGTTAATCCTTAAATTACGTGTTTGTAATTTAATCAGGTATAATTAGCTCATTCAACTTTCTCTGTTAAACATAAATTACACCTTAATACGCCTCCGGTACTTTTTAGGAGGCAGCCGCCCCAGCTAAACTATCACTCAAACTTGTAAATTTATTAAGTTAAATGTATTTATAATAAATAAAATTAAAGTAGTTTTTCAATTGTATTTTATTACTACATACCTATATTAATTTTCTTATTATATAGAATTAGATTATAGTAAAGGTGCATAGGGTCTCTCCGTCTAGCTGTATTTTAACGCATCTTCACGTCTAGTTCAATTTCATAAAGATAATATTAGAGACAGCGGGGCAGTCGTTACACCATTCGTGCAGGACGGAACTTACCCGTCAAGGGATTTTGCTACCTTAGGACCGTCAGGGTTACGGCCGCCGTTAACTGGGACTTATAACTAAACACGTGTAAAGTTGTTTCGTCTCACAGCACCGGGCAGGTGTCAGACCTTATACATCATATTTCTATTTAGCAAAGTCTTATGTTTTTAATAAACAGTCGCCACCCCCTCTTTATTCAAACTCAATAAGTTCTTTTTCTCCCGAAGTTACAAAGATATTTTGCCGAGTTCCTTTAATATTATTCACTTTTTTACTTTAGTTTACTTAACAAATCAACCTGTGTTGGTATTTGTACGATTAAATGTAATGTTTTTTCAAAAATATACAAAAAATATCTAAAAATCTTTTTAAACACTTGTTATATACTTGTTATATTACCGCACATAATATTTAATGTTTATTAAATATTTAGTTATCGTTTTTCTTGTTATCAGATTATCTTAATAACAAAACCACGTTGACATTCAGTATATTTTTTTTACAAAAATATTTATTACTAATGTTGACATAATTAATACTTATCTTTCCAATATTTTTAACAAAATATCTTCGTCAAGTTAAAGTACACTCCACTACCTTATATACAGTTTCGGTAAAAAAATAATTTGGCATATATTTAGAGGCGTAATAAATTAATTTATTAAAAAATTTATACAATGCTTGAACTTTTACGTTTTCTTTAAAAGATAGCTGTTTCCAAGCTTACTTCTTCATTGTACATAAGTTACGCCCTTAAAATATTTTTTTTTAACCACCTTAACCAGTATTCTGGGCTGTTTCCCTCTTAACTTTTAATCTTAGCACTAAAAGTTTGATTAATATTTATAAACATACTACTTCAAAAACTATGAATATACGGTGAGATATAAACATTTTATTTTACCTATTATATTTAAAAAATATCACCCTACTAAAATAGGTTTCGTGGAGAACCAGCTATCACCAAACTTGATAAGCCTTTCACCCCTAACAACAAATCATCTCAAAATTTTGCAACATTTACGAGTTCAGTCTAATACTTGTTCATTGTTAGTTCGTTTGGTTTCGGGTCTATATTAGAAAACTCTATTTATTTTTATACGCTTGCGCTTGCTTTCCAATATAACTCGTCAACCCATTATACAAAAGGTACAATAATACGGTGCATATTATTTGATACTTGCACTAAAATTCAGTTTTCATTTCATTAAAGAACTTTAATCATTTTTTCGCAATACTATTCACTATCAAATCTAAAAATTATTAGCAGTATATAAACAAATTTCGGCTTAACCTACTAAAAAGAATAGACTATCTCTATAAAAAATTAAGTTACAGTTACTTGCAGTTAAAAAACATAAGATGTATTTGTATTTGTGAAATACGTAAAATAATAAAATTTTACGCTATCCACCGCTATTTGTTTTTTCTTTAAAAAAAAAGCTCAAGCAACTGTTAAATACTCCGTCATTTCAGAATTAATCTTTAATTTATGTTTTGCAAAGTAAAAAAAACAGCGACTTAATGCCTGTAATTGACTTAAAAAATAGTACTTAGAGTGTTTATTTTTTGAAAATTTTGTACCAGTTTTATATATAATAAGTTTAGAACTATAAAATTGTTTTAGTGTATATATGTATATGTGGTTTAGTGCTATCTTATAAATTACTTTAGCCGGGAATCGAACCCGAATCAATAGGGTGAAAACCTACTATCCTAACCGTTGGACGACTAAAGTCTAACATTAAAGAAAGCAAACTAAACCTAGTATAAATAAAATACCTATACTTAACAAAGTTACTGTTAATCAATATTCATAACTATGCGATTTAAAAAACTTTATTTTTAAAGTTTTTGAGGGTAAAAAAAGATGTGGTAACAAGGTATGGTTAATATTTATACTTAGCATTTGCTTTAAAAAAAATAAATTTATAGAGAAGTTTAAAGATGATTTATACTTAATAGAGCTAAAAAATTTAGTAAAAAACTTCATTCGAATTTAAAATTTTTAACAACCTTAAATTTAATAAATATAGCGAAACGCAACTCTAAATTTTTTTATTCGCAAACGTTTACTTGTCGGCCCATATAACTCCTTTCCTATAGTATTCATTCGTTTTTTTAAAAGTATTAAAGCATTATTAGCAAATGAATAACAAACACCTCCATTTTTGCTGGAAAACATTTTTGTACGTACAACTATTGCACGAACTCTTTTTTTACGCCGTTTTCACAACTCAGGTTTTACTGACTTTAAAACCACCCTCAAAAAAAACCCAACTACTCCGTGACGCGTTGAACTTGCCTTTCTAACCTGTATGACCTTAACCATTAATACTCCACTTGAGTCACTTGGTAAACTTAAAGAGTTTTTTTGGAACATTTATCGCTGAAATGTTGTATATGTACATTTTTTGGTGGTTTGATGTAATAAATTTTGCTTTCTCAACAAGTATATTTTATTTTTAATCGTGGTTCGTGTATAGTTAAAATTTTTACAGCTTAAGTAAAAAAAAATAAAAAAAATACTAAAAAGTGTTAAAATAACACCTAAAAAATATACCAATCACTGAAAGGTGTTAAAAAAAAAAAAGAAAAAGAAAAAAAAATCATCACTTACGATCTTTCCTATGTTAAGATAAGAAAAGTTAAAAGTTATTAAATTAAAATTTTTAGTGTTTCCATAAAGTAAAAAATATATTACAAAACAATTAATGTATAAAAATAATTTATTTGGTAAAATTTTCGGTACAGTATAAAACTGTAATGTTAAATAAAATAAAATGAAAATTAAGACAATTAAAAGCTCCCCCAACAACAATAAAAAAATTAAACCCTCTAAAGAATAACAAAAGCCTCATACACTTAGCAATGCTAAAAATAGGTAAAAATAGACAAACTTTTGGCGAAAACTAAATGTTGTAATAATCATTCAGGTACAGTATAAAAATAAATATAAATATAGGGCCATTAATAAATTAAAATACGTTGTAGTGTAAATAAAATTATAAATATGATTATAGAAGAAACTTAATGTTATACTAATCTTTAAACCACCCACCAAAAAAACACAACACATACGTTACTGAAAAACAATATAAGTGGAAGTACTCACCTAAATAAAATAAAGCAAAAAAAAATCCACCAAACTCGACTGTAAACCCAGCAATTAGTTCAGATTCTGCTTCAGCCAAATCAAACGGAATCCGTCCAGTTTCTAATAAAAAAGTGATAAGTAAGGTAGGTAAAATAGGTAAAAATATATAAATAAATCATTTAAAGCTGGCCTGCATACCTGCAATTTGTAAAAAAGAAAGAGATTCACTAACTACCAATATACAAATGATTAGAAAATTTAGTAAAATTTCTAAATTTAAACTTGTTATAATCACGCGATTAGACGCTAAAATCGCATATTTATTGTTTGACACCCATCCAACAACTACCAATAACATAGAAAATATTAGAGATACTAAACCCATTAAAAATAAATTGTATTCTATTTCACAAATAAATAGATTAGGCCCCCATACCAAGTTAACTCAAAATAAATAAGCAACTATTAGAATTAAAGCGGGGATGAGTAGTATAAGTAAACGAGTGGTGTGTGAAATAATAAGTATATGTTTGACCAATAACTTTAAAGCATCAGCAATAAATTGCAAGCGACCTTTATATCCCACATATTGAGGTCCTACTCTTCTCTGTACTAAGGCTAAAAGTTTACGCTCTATTAAAGTAACTGTGGCAATAACTAAGGTAAATATTAAGAAACATAATAACAACTTAATAAAAGATAAACAAGAAAGTGTTAAAACTGTATAAACTGTGTAAAACATCGTATTAATAAATTCTCCACGATTTAGTCAATAATGATTATAGGTTAGTAAAAATTTTTGAGTTCTATAGGATGGAATAAAATAAAAAAGTTTTTGGTTTTGTTTAAAATTAATAATTTTGCCAATATAATATAAACTACGTTTATTAAATCTTGGAACTAGTGTGTGCAGAAAAGTATTTAATTTTTTTTCTAGATGCGAATCTAAAATCATAAAATAAAAAGCTAGCACCCCTAACATAGTTACAAAATGACCTGTAGTTGCCATACTTTGCCACCCCATATATATAGCCGGGAAATCGTGTAATCGGCGAGGTAATCCTGAAAAACTAACTCAAAATAACGGTATAAATGTTAATCATTGACCCCCTGTGTATAGCACTATGTGGATATAACCAAAAATTTGAGAATATTTAATTTGAAAAAACGTTGAAAAATAAAAATAAAACCCTACAAAAATTCCCATTAAAACAGCGCCAGATAACATTAAATGGAAATGTGCTACTACATATAAGGTATCGTGCATAGAGATATTTAAACTGACATGCGATAATCACATACCTGTAAACCCAGCCACTAAAAAAAACAATATAAACGATACTGTAGCCATAAAAATTAAATCATTTTTTAAAGCTCCATTTACTAAAGTAAACGTTCAATTAACAACTTTAATGGTAGCGGGCATTGAAATCATAATTGTAATTGTACTGTATAGGGCTCGACTTCGATGATCTAAACCTATTAAATACATGTGGTGTCCCCAAACTAAAAAACCCATATAATTCATAATATAAATTGCTCAAATTAAGTGGTGTTTTGAGGCAACACGTCTATAATTGATTGAAGGTAAGACCGAATTAATAATACCAAAAGCTGGTATTACCAATACATAAACTTCTGGGTGACCAAAAAATCAAAATAAGTGGTGAAAAAAAATAGGATCTCCACCATATGCAAAATCAAAAAACGAAGTTTGTCAATGACGATCTAAAACCATCATTAACATCGCAGAACCTAATACTGGTGTAATAACAGCCAATGCACGTAACATCAGCAATATAGAAATGCTGGTAAAGGGTAGTAAAATTCGTCTATTTCGTAAACCAGGCATAGACAAGATCCTTCGTGTTGCTAATAAATTAATAAGAGATATAGTTGTGCTTATCCCAGCATAGTATACACCCAAGATTAACATATCTTGGACCCCTGTTCCAGTAAACTTCACCTTAGAAGAAAAGGGTGTAATAAAGGTTCACCCAGCAACCGTTTGTGAAGCGTTTGCACACTTAACGACGTGTCTTTTTTGACGTTTTAGAGTTTTTGCGTTATATACTAAAAATCAAAATGAATCTGGAACCATATAAATATATTTTCAAAAAAATAATTTTCAAGATAAATCTTTAGTAATTTCAATACTTTGTGAATTATATGTATTGGGGTAGAACATCGTTATAAGCTCTTTTACAGATAAATCTGAATCACGAAATTTTAACTTTTCGACATTCTTAGCATTATACGTGTTTATTTGAGAGACAGTGCTTTGTCTTAAAGTATCATAAGTTAATTTATCGATAAAATTTTTATTATTTCGTATCTCGAAATAATTAACAACTTTATCGGAGCTAGTTCAAAATTGACCACGAATAAAACCAATCTTAGCTATCAGTAAATACCCGACAGGTTGTAATCAAAAACCTAAACTATTTAGACGTGGGAATGCAACATCTTTACTACCTACATGATACGGTAATAAAAAATTAGCAAATCCACCAAAAAAAATAGGAACAACAACAAAAAAAATCATAATTAAAGCATGTGCTGTGATAACCTGTAAGTATTTTAATGAATCGCCCCCAAAAAAAGGGCTGCCTGGATAAGCCATTTCGATACGAATAGCGGTTGCTAACAAAGCACCTGATAAGCCAGTTATTAAAGAAAAATAAAAATAATTTAACCCCAAACGTTTGTGATTTATAGTATAACAATATTTTTTTAAAATATAACGACGCAATACATTGCCGAGTCAAAAATAATAAGATAACTTTTGTACAATAATTATCCAATCTTTACCCAACCCGACGTAATTGGCTAGTTTTTTGAATAAAGGTGTACCTTTAGTATTGATTTTAAAGTAATTAACTAGTTTTTGAAAAAATAAAGTTAAACCGTCAGCGACTAATTTAACAAGATTGTTGGATAGAGTAAGTTTAATATGTTTAATTTTTTTTGGTTGCGTGTCTAACATCACATATTATAAATAATTGTATTTCTTGGAAAAAATATTGAATAAAGTGAAAATTTGAATCAGTAAAAAATCAATAGAAAATACTATCCATAAAACGGCGACCTATTCACTTAAACCATTGTAAAATAAATAAAAAATTTAATCAAAATAAAATAATTAAATTTTGTAAATTAAAACCACTGTGAGTATAGTATGTACGTTTTTGTTCATACACCTTTAAAATAAAAAATACTCAACTTAAAAATATAAACACAAAGTGTCAATATTTTGCTAGTAAAGCTAACAATAAATATTGTGTTTTTACCCTTAAACGTGGTGTTTCAGTCTCTAAAACCCACAAATTTGTTTCAAAATTATAAATTCAAGAATTTTCAAAGAATAATGTTATAACGTAGTAAAATTGATAAGATTCAATTAAAAAAAAATAACACAATACACATGTAATTATTACAAGGTGTGTGATATTTTGTTGGAATGTAAAATTAGGTAAATTTAAAGTTCAATAATAATAATAAAAAATAGTTATTACTAGTAGGAATGTTGTACAGTATATAGTATATATATTGGGCAGATAAGTTTGATTTACACTTGAATAATCGTACATGTATACAGGTTCTTGGCTACTATTTAAGTAGTAGTAGAAAAATAATAAAAACAAGAAGCCTTCGACCAATCAAAAATACGTATTTGTTCTTTTTCAAAATCGAAACAAAGTTGAGGTTAATTTCCCAAAGCGACCTCTTTTTAAAAAAAAATTAAAGCCACTGATTAGTCAAAAAAAAATTAATCCAATAATAGCCCACAAAGCTAACTGTCTCATTAAGTTAATGTAAAAATAAGAACTTAAGTATATAAATAATACTAACACTAGCGCTAGACTTACTAACACAGATTTTAGTAGATTAAAGTATATAATAGAGTGCGATAAAAAGAATAAGTTCTTAGGTGTTTGTGGTTTTTTGTAACTATTAATCTCTGAGTAAACGTTTATATATTTAGGCAACATTTTTTTAAAAAAATATTGATGTTTAATAGTTCACGTAACATCGTGTCAATTACTATAGTATAAAAATAATTTTTTATATAGTAAGAAATTAAAGGAGTTAACCTCTGTTAAATATGGGTAAGTATCAATACTATCGTATACAATTAAAATTGCTTCGCTGAATTGTTTAACAAAAGATATGTGTTTTAACACCCCCTCAAAGTTTCAATTAAATTCATTTTTAGTAGATCAGATTAGGATTAACTGCTTAATTAATAAATTTAAGGTGGTTAAATTATATGATTTTACAGTTAGTAAATTATTCTTTAAGTAATAAATACTTGAGTACGCTGTAGTTATATTTAAGGAGTTTGTACTAGCAATTATATTAAAAAATGTTCTATAGAGAAAATTGAAAAAAAAAACACTATATTTATAGTTAGTTGAGGAGATATTTTTATAAATTATAACTCCAGTAAATAAAGTTAAACATATGTATAGTATTGTGAATACTGTCAATAGTATACTAATAATTAGTAAAAAGTCGAGAGGTGTCAAACAAATCAATTATTTTTATATGGTAAACGATTGTAAGCTGGCGCTCATGTAGTTATCGAACTGTAAGTTTTTAGTTTTAGGACGAAAAGAGTTACGGATAGGGAGATTGTATTGATGTGTTGTTGGCGGTTAAAAAAACAATGTTTTACTCACAATTGAAAATTAAATTTTGTTAAGTGTAAAAAATGTATTTGATCTGTGAACACAAATAGTATTGATCAAAAAACTAAGCTACTTAATAATACAGTAAAACTACTCATCTGGAAAAATAGGAGTCGAACCTATAACAATAGTTTTGAAGACTACTGTTTTACCATTAAACTATTTCCCATTATTAGTACGTTATAGCAGGTATTTAAGTATAAATTTTTATTTAATTTTGTTAGAAACAACCCCTCAATAATAATTAAAATTCTAACATCATTAATTGCTTCTTGAGAGAAGTTTTGTTTATAGTTAAACTGGTTAGCCGTATAAATTGTTAAATCATAGATAAGTCACAAGACTAAATGAATTCAAAAAACAAGTATAATTACGTAGGTAAAAATATATGAGTCCGAATGATCTAAATATTGCGTTGCTGGGTTAAAAATTTTTATTAATTGTCACTTAAGGTTGTTAAAAGTGTACGTAATTCCGTATCAATAATCAAATATATTTTGAAGTGTATTAAATTCCACCTAACATAATAACAGTATATATAAATATAGATTTATTCCACCTACAGATTCTTCTACAGGTACCTTGTGTCAACTTAATTCAAATTACCTACACTTTAGTCGGAAGTGTTATTTTTTTGTAGCAACAATTGTTTACGCTTTTTGAAAAACCTATAAATAGGTCTTTTAAAAAAAAATTATTATTTAAAAAAAATGTACTTAGATACGACCTTGCTAAAATGTAAATTCTTCGAATGTGATGGGCGGTGTGTGCAGGACTAGTTTTGTAATTCATTGTAACATACTTATTTACAACTACTAATGATTTCAACTTTGCTATTTCAAGTTTCAGAAATAACTCAGTACTGGGATAATTTTTAGAGCTCACACCAAATTACTTTATTGTTACTCATTGTTTTTATCTTTGTAACACGTGTGTTGCCCAATTTATAAGGACCATGAGGACTTGACTTCAGCTAATTTACTTATAAAATAAGTTTTATATAGGTTGCATTCGTTGCTAGAACTTAATCTTAGACTTCAAAATACGAACTGACGACAGCCATGCAATACCTCTTAATATATAAACAATTGTTTTTATATTATTAAAAATTGGTAAGATTCTACGTGGATTATCGCATTAAACCACATGTTCCACCATTCATTCTAATCCCCGCCAATTCTGTTAACTTTAAGTTTTGCAACTATAATCACCAGGTGGATAACTTAGCGTAAACGTTTAATTATCAAATTTTAGGGTGGGGATTACTAGGGTCTCTAATCCTAATCACTTACCCCACTTACATACCTCAGCGTCAGAATTTATAAGAAAAACACATTAGTTAACTAGCACATTTACATAAATCATCGCATTTTATCGCTATTTATATAAAATTTTTTTCTTTATAAATACTCATAATTTAAAATAATCCACCTATACAGATTTAGTTTATTTTAAAAACCTACGTATCCTTTACACCCAATCATGCCGAATAATGCTAATCACTCAGGTATTACCGCGGCTGCTGGCACCTGTATTAGCCATGACTTCTTTTTGTACTTAACCACACAATGCTTGTACACGTATAAGCTTTACAAGTTTTTGTCTTCACTTCCGTTAATTTGATAGGTCATGCTTCCGCACATTGCCTAATATTCTTTACTGCTGCCATAGGGCGGGGTAGTTTTCATACCCCGTGTGGTTGATTCTTCTCTCAAATCAACTAGAGATCACAGGCTTAATGTCTTAAACCTAATCCCATATGCTAAAACGAAAAGCTATTTTTAAACGATATTTAAAAATTATTATAACGCATTAAACGTAAACTTCACTATTATAAACATATATACTCACCACGACGCTCTAAAAAATTTTACTTTCGTACTTTTTTTTAAAACTTGCATGTATAAGACACTTAACTAGCATTAACTCCAAGCCAAGATCACACTCAATATATTAATTCTAAACCTTTAATATTTGTTCCAGTAACTGTATGTATTTTTGTTGGTAACGCCACTGTAGTATTTATATTTGGAGAAAATCGGTGTAACCTTTTTAAACCTTTTTTTTGTCATCAAACTAAAAAGTGTTCAAACGGTAATGCACATAATCTAATAGGCATATGATGGTGATATCGACCACAAATTTCAGCACACTGACCGTAGTAAAATCCAACATTATCAATATAAAATGTATGGTGTGTAGATCGTCCAGGTACACAATCAATCTTTAAACCTAGGCCAGGGATAAATCACGAGTGAACCACATCGTACGAATTAGAGATTAATGTTATATTAACATGAGCTGGTAAAACTAATGTTCTTTTTACACGCAATAAACGACGCGCAAGATTAACAGGAACAAGTTCACTTCTGTGTCGGTTATACTTAATGGCGTTTTGATAGTTGATTGGGTTATTGTTGGCGTTATCAGTATAAACTAAATCAATACTGTTATGTGTCTTAACATCACCAATAATTGAATTTTTTAATTGACGAACATTTGATTTTTGAATTGTTAACGGCTCTAAAGTTTTAGAATCATAAATATACCCTTGATTAAAGAAAAATTTTTTAAATCGTTTATATTTTTTTTGGCGAAACCCCCACAACAACTCATTATCTTCAATTTTTTCGACTACATTACTATTTGTTGCAAATAAAATATTAAATAAAATTGATTTATTTAACGCTGGTGTTTTTTTTAAATTCGTTTGGTCGGACGTTTTTAAAGTTCAGATATGATAGGTAAGTGTTTTATACTTATTACGGATGTTGTCCAGAAATTTTTTACTTTCTCTTTGACGTAAGGAGAACTCTAAACGTTCTTCTTTAAGAACGTTTAAAGTTGTTTCAGGAAGACGCCCCTTTAGATTTAACACTCGTTTAAACTCTACTAAAGATAAAGGTTTACGTCTATAATAAGGTAATTCTAAAATTTTTTTTAAGTTTTTTTTAATACTTACAAAAATGTTAACCTTAATATCGCTTGTAGGAAAACGAGTAATCGACTTTTCCGACGTTAAGATCTCTATATTGTGTTTATTTAATGTACCTCTAACAATGTGTAGGGGTTTGGGCGAGTTTTGTTGAGCTAAGTTTGCAGCAAAATTACTTACATCATCTAATTGCTCATAATCATAAAAATTTGTTTTAAAACCAAAAAGCACAGCCCCTTTATAATGCAACGTTAGGGTATCTTGCAGTTGAGAAAAAACAGGTTTTTTTTGTAAAAGCTTGTTAAAGTTTAAGTTTGATGCGAAAATTATTTTTTTAATATCACTACTTAATACGTCTAGGTAGTGGTTTTCAAAAATTGTTTTCTTAGGAAACAACTTAGTAAAATTTATAATGTGGGCTGTTCTGTTAAAAAACTCACCATTTGTTTGTAAACTATTGTTGTTAACAATTTTTTGTGTTAAATCATCTTTTTCAAGATATTTATAATATAGGTTATTAAATTCCAATTGAGTTCCTAAATTTAAAGCTTGATAATATGTATCGGCACAGTAAGACTCTGTAGGTGTTGTTATAAATCATCGATTATGTCCAATATTTTTAGGTGCTGAAAAAATATTTTGATTGGCAGATGCATCAAATTTGTAAACTCAATACCACTGCTTGCCTTGAACTCGAATTGTAAATAAGGAACTTTCGTTTTGTCACTCAATCATACGTAAAATAAAGTTTGAGTTGACTAAAATATTGCCACATCAACTTAAAGGCATTATTGCTACTAAAAAATCACCCCACTTTCCATGACCCCTTATACTAGTATTCAGCATTGGGTTGAAAGTAAATGTTCTTTTACTCATTAAACGGATTATTAAAAAAAAATAAACAGATCAAACTAATGAGAATCAAAATCATCATCAATATTGTCACTGAGATAAGTGTACGAGTATATCGGATTTATATGTTGAAAATCCAAAATTAAAGTTTGTTAAAGTATTTGCTTCCGTTATAATAGAACCTCACATATTAATAATTAAAATTAAACAACCGATTAAGGTAATAACAAATAACGTTAATTTATCAAAAAAAAAAAAATTTTTTTTTCAAGTAATTAAAAGTAGGATTATAAATATAAATGTGTAGAAAAAGTAAAAATAAATTAAATACACCGTATATATGTGTGCGCAGTATTTTTTTATTAAGTTAGAGTTTATTAAGTTGTGGACAATAACATCTTCATCTCTAATAGCTAACGTATTAAAAAAGAATATATTTGTGTATACAATTAAACTAAATACTAATATTAATGTAACTGCCACTCAGTGCCCATTAGTTGTTAAACGTGAGTCTAAAGAAAGTTTTTGATAAAATTTTAAAGGATCGCGTTTAAAAATATTTGAATTTAATGTTTGTAAAAAAAACGGTGATGAACCTCACAACAACTTTCATCGATCAAAAATTGCGTACGCTACTAGCCTGTAAAAGTACACACCACTACTCAGCAAACCGACATATATCAAACCCATTTGTAAATAAGTTACGGAAGATATAAACAAAATTTTAAAAAAAAAAAATTTATACATAAAGCCGATTGTCAAAGGTAACCCACATAAATTAATAGCACATACTAGTAAGAGAAGTGTGTCACCCCACAATAAACGATGTCCACCACCCATCAATCTA
>NW_028281767.1:0-108389 GCF_059751285.1 Brachycentrus maculatus
TATTTATATATATATATATATATATTTATATATATATATATATATACATATATATATATATATATATATATATATATATATATATATATATATATATATATATATATATATATATATATATATATATATATATATATATATATATATATATATATATATATATATATATTTATAAAATTATTATTTATAATATAGGTATCAAAACTGGTATCAAACAAAGCATCCACCGTTTCAATACGAAAGAAGATAAAAAAATCTGAGGTTCTGGCACTAAGCAATTCACTGGTTGGTCAAATAAAAGTTTGTTTTTAATGATTGAATTATAAAAAAAAAACGTAAATTATTATTTCATTATTTAAGAGAAAGGGATTTCTCCTAAAAATATATCTGAAACATTTTTAATGAACCTTACTTATGTACAATGAGAGCAAGCAATATACTCGTACTTCACAAATGTATATTAGTGTTAACTGAAAAAAAAATATTACGAATAAAAAAGATTGAACTTTTGATGTTTTTGGTAAATCGCAAAACAATAATTTTCTGATCAAATCAGTACATTTCGTCGCTTTGATCCGAATGTTACCTTTACAAAAGAGGGTAAACATATTACGGAGCTTATTGATTCAAAAAATACATTTCATTATAATTAATTTCTTCATGTTCACAAATAGAACTCATTAAAGTTTAATTTTAGAATGAATGAATTTCACTTAGAGGTTAACATGTAAAAAACGAAAAAAAATCGGAAATAAAAATTTGAATGCTTTTTTATGCCACTATCATTTAGTCATTTTACAATTTTAAAAAGGTTTATTTTTTAAAATTGACATATTTGTGAAGATAAATATAATAAAATGTGAACTTTTTACTACATCGGAATAAATTTGAGTTCCAAGTATCCGTTCAAATTTATCTGAATTATTAAACGCATATAATGGTACGTATTACCGATATTTACTAATACCAAAATATCCGTGAACTAATATATGTACTCATAAAATGGTACGTATTACCGATATTTAGATAATTTGTGGAGACTATCAAACTCATACAATAGTATATATTGCCGATATTTATGATAAAAGTGCAAATTTATATGCGAACTATTATTTTTTCACATCTCATCAAAGATGAAGAAGAATATGATACAGAATAGATTATATCTTCCATATTGTTCTTCATCTTTGATGAGATAATATGAAAAATAACTCCTATAATTGGAGATAATCCATATTTATGAACAAGTATTTGGACACACTCAAATATTGTATATGTATATTTGAACTATTAAACTCATGTAATGGTACGTATTACAGATTTTTAAACGTACCAAAATATATGTAAAGTAATAAAGTCATATGGTGGTACGCATTACCGATATTTACAATCATCAAAATATCTTTCAAAATTACTATCAAACTCATAAAATGGTACGTATTACCGATATTTGGAAGTACTAATATATCGACCCAATTTCTATGAATAACACCATTTTTCATATTTGTCTGCATGACAATTTTCGATCTTTTTGAATACCTACATATTTTTAAAACGTGGACTGGCAAATAAAGTACATAACTGATTACCTTTTATTTATTTAACATGTTATCCGTTTTACACATTTTTAATCTAAAGTAGATATCTGTGCGCTAATGTGTGTATAAAAGGGAGAGATATGAAGATTTCTACGTCAAAACCAGAGATTCAGCATAGTAATTTGATTCACTAAAGCATTTAAATACAAACCTAAGCGAAAAAAATATTTAAAGTGGTTTAATTCGAGTTACATGTAGAAGAGTGAACTCACCCTATCAAATTATCTCACATCCCTTAGATGTTAGGCACAGCTGCCATAAAATACTTCACCAAACCGTTTCAAACCGAGCCATATTATCATAAATTCTCCTTTGATGATATTATTCGTCTAATCCTCACGCGGTTATGTGCGCCGGGGAATTGCGACTCTCAAAATGTTTATCGTTTTGATTATCTATGGAATGTCAGGGTCTGGATTCGGCTATCAGAAGGAATCAACGTTTTATGGAGGGCGCAACGTGTTCAATGTTCATAGACCGTTATAATATTGAAGTTATGAGGACTCCCCAAATTGTCAGGTCTTCAAATCGCGTTGATTATACCAAGCGCTATTCGTTTCTGTTCAAAAGATGAAACACTTCTATCCCAAAAGACAAAATTACTTGTAATATATGTATGTACATTTAATCAAGTACAGGTAAAAATTAATAACGTTTATCACACATTGACTCCTTACTAACGTTTATACAGAAGTTTATTTATTTATTTTTATTTATTTATTTATTTCATGAATGAAAAAATGTATGTACATTTTTTTACCATATGTATTACGGCTCTTTAGCCGAAATATTGTACTTACATGTTAATACATTTTTAATTTTTTTTTATTAAATATTAGATAACATACATTACATACAATAGGCAAAGACCGAGAAAACATGGCACGATTAAGTATGCCAAATACTTGAAATCGATCAGGTTAGGAGTCGTAACAATCGGCGGGTATGTATGAGAGGATGCATGAACGTGGAAGAGGTGAAGAATGTTTGCAAAGACAGAGTGGTGTGGCATTCTATTCTCTCTGCCAACCCCTGCGGGGAAGCGGCGTGATGGTTAGTTAGTTAGTTACACAATAACAATGTACAGTATAAAGGTTTTACAATAAAATAATTACACCTAGATTTTAATAAATTCATTTTCTACATTATCCCTTCCAACGAGAAGTAACCATCGACGGACACTGTTCTTAAAGACATGATTACTACTGGATCACTTATGGTTACGCGCAGCAAATTAAATATCCTTGGCGCAAGGAATACCATGAGTTTTAGTGTACCATATTTATACAATCGAAGTATTTAGTTGTTCTTTTCATGAAACCAAGCGTTCTCATACATTTGTTGGTTAGTTTGTTTATGTGTGATAGAAAGCTGAGTTTGGTGTCGAAGGTTATACTTATATTTTTTCTAATACCGATTCAACCTTTGTTGATCGAGTAATTGAAAAGTATTGGTTACTTGTTTTCAAAGAATCTCATAATTTGGTATTTTTGTGAGTTAAGATAGAGTTTATTTTAATTGCACCAATCTGGAAGTCTTTCCAGATCTTTTTCTACTATGCAACTGTTATTTTTGTGACGAATTGTTTTGAAAATCTACGGTATTGTATTAAATGTATTGTAAGATGGTGACACATTTTTTTTAAATATTGTTAATGACATTAGCTGTAAATAAAATGAAATTTAATTTAATTTAATATGTTTCGTTAAAAGGTACAAAATATGACCACGTTTTTTATGTACAACGAAAAGTATCATATTTGTGCATTAATGTTTTGAAAATTGGAAGAATGAATTATTAACAATTGATATTTGTTACAATGTAGTTATTCTTCGTTGACCAAGTATATTATTATTATATATAGCTTTATCTATTTTACTAGGTGTCTGAACTGAGAAGATTTTTTTTATAAAAAGAGAAGGAATCGTATAACAGTGCTTATATGGAGAATGCAAAATGGATGTACAACAATCGTCAAAATGGTCAACATTGCACAAGTGTATAAAGTGATAACACAAACCACCCGATTGACAGGTCGTTAACCCTGGAATGCTCAGAGTTTCATCTTAACTTAATATAAAACCAGTTGAGATCTATATATATACAATCATCTATAAAACGACATATTAAATATCTTTACATACTCGTATCTTCCGTTAGGTGAAAAATCCAGTATCTGAAAAATATATATATGGCAAATGTAACTCTAATATTTATTCAATATTAACCTGGACTGGAAGCGGAGGGCTGATCCCCTTTCTACATGTGTTAACGATCAAGATAACACTGCGTTTATATGATGCAATGTCTTATAAACCAATGGGTGTATAAGGGTTGAAAAAAAAAGTTACACCGTGTATTAACATAAAAACTGATTAGGTACTTAAATAAGTCAATACTTGGTTGAACTTTTTTCATGTACATATTTTTCATTCTGTTTTTTTACTGTAAATGTATCTGTTTTACTGCGTTTAGACGGGGAAACATTTTAATAACATTTCCAGTACAGTCATAAAATTTTCTCTCAAACTTTGACTGCCTCTCACCAAATTGTAAATAATAAAATGACATCCTAAGGGAGGATCGGGGCGAACGAAGCATGCGATTACCTTTCCGTGGCTAATACACCGAAGTATCAAGTTGAGAGTTCAACCAATCCCTCCAGTATAGTGCAGACGTGAGTAAACATCCCTCCCAGGGATTTTCTTGCTTCCGGTTGAACTATTGGCAATTGTTTGCAAAGTAGATATTTTCTGCCCGATTTCACCATTTTTGTGCGGCCGAAATTTAATTTTAAACGGATTACTCCTGAAGTAAGAATACTGCGGTGAGATGTCGCTCACTCCTTTCAAGAACGTCATAAATAAAAAATCGTCAATTTTTAGTTGTGCATGTTTTCGGAATGCCCAGAAAATGTTCTATATCCCAGCAAAAGAGGAATATTTTTAACTTAATATTTACCCGATACAAGGCAGAAAGTGTTGTTTTTGTTTTTTACTACATATTTATCAAATGGAGAAAATAATACCTTCAGGTATTACCTAAAAAGATCTGTTTCATAGTTAAAAATTACATAATAACAAATTTATAAAATACTATTAAATCAAATGAAATTAAATAAAAGTAAATGAAATAAAATAATATATAATAAAATAAAATAAAACAAAATAAAATAAAATAAAATAAAATAAAATTGATAAAATAAAATTAAATAAATTTATTATAGTCAAATACTAAGATTTCGATGTCTATATTTAATTACCTACTTTAACCGTTCTAAGTTTTCACACCCTCCATTGCCGAAATTCCATAATCATGTAAAATGAGTAAAATACAATGTAACCCTTCGCCGAAGTGGTCCTCCCTTAAGTTCCCCTCACAATGGGAGCCGCAGAGTATCGCTTCCGCTATTCCGGCATTGACAATAGGTATCGTTAGTGACCACTCTGCCCGGACGGCACTTGAAACAACTTGTAGCCCCCTCAACATGGATCGGGCTACATAAAGTGTGGCGAGGCGAAGTCGAACAAGACGGCCATCTCTGTGAACGGGTTGACGGTTGCCTTTCGTTAACATGAACCCAATATAACTCGATTATTTGAATACTAAGAAAATTAATCGTCGCAATGATTTCGGTTTTGTTTACCCGTTCACCTGTATCCGATTACGCGTGACCATTGTATGTGACTCAGTACTATTGAATGAAAATAAAATACATAATGAAAGGGGTGAATAGAAATGGTCGCCTTTCATTAATATTAACCCAAATCCACTCGATTATTTGATTTCTAGGAAAATGAATTATTGCAATGATTTCAGTTTTGTTCATAACTATGTATCTGTATCGGGTTTCAAAAAGTATGGCAGAGCGTAGTCGAATAAGATGGCCATCTCTGTGAACGGGGTGAATGGAGACGGTAGCCTTTCATTAACATTAACCCAATACAACTCGATTATTCGAATACAAGCAAACTGAATTGTTGCAATGTTTTCGATTTTAATTATAACTACCTGTATCCGGTTACGTATTGTTGTGGTTCAGACTTATTGTATAGTAAAGAAAAAATATAAAATACAACCCAGTCAGGGATCCAAAATGAATAAACTGAAAAAATACTTTATGGAAAGATATTTGTGTTAGTAATTATTTATATATTTTTTAGACATCTCATCAAAGATGAAGAAGAATACGGAAGTCTGGGCATTTACGGGGCTGACAACCGTCATATGACCGTCTATCGAGGCTAATTTAAGTAATCACTTTACACACGTGTAACATTTACCAATTCTACCCATTATTGACAACCGCACTACTCAAATTCTTGGAAGCTCTAGATATATGATATTATATTATACCAATATTGAGACATTGTTCTTGAATCACTAGAAGTTCACTAGAGACATCTATTGGCGAGATGAAAAGAAGCTTTTTATTGAGCAAAAACTTTTTTATTAGTATGTGAGGTCCGAATCCTGGATTATAATATGTAGAATAAGTCCTTTAATTGGAGATAATCCAGATTTTTGAGCAAGTATATGGACACACTCAAAATGTTGTAAGTAATTATTTATATTTTCGCATTTAGTTTTCTTTTAACATGCTTCATACCTTATGTTTTTTATATGCCTATTCATTGTACCTTTTGTTGTCTTATAGGTACATTACATATAGCCCTGTGTTTTCTTATTTGTGTTTCAGTCTTGTTAATCTTAAAGCCATGCCATGCTTAAGTGGAAATGAATGGAAATACAAACAACACATTTATATGTTTCATTTTATAGTGCTTTTGAAACAATAATTTAAATATATGTTGTTTTTTAATGTTTAAATAACAATCGAAAACAAATAAAAATGCTTATGAAAAAAAAAACGTAAAAATCTTTTGTTTAAAAATTTCATTTCAAATTAATGGATTAATAAATACCGAATCAATCATTTAACCATTAAACTATTTACCCATAGTATTTTGAAACCATTTTGCTTAAAACACAAATATTAATTTTGTCACAAAGAATGATGACGCACTGATAGTTATTATTTCAGCGATGCGTTCAATCCAACATTATTTAACGTTAATCAACCGGACAAACTATGGACCAATCTGTGTGATTTCGGTCGAATTATTGTATATAAATATTGAAAGATGATTTATTTAAACCCATTAATTATAACAACATAACTGTGAATTGAAATTTGCATTATATAGTTTTTTTTTAATTGTATCCTGGCAGATTGATATGGGGACAGATTTTTTTTATTTATTTATTTTTTAAACATTACCCTTATATAAAAAAAATTTAAAAAAAAAATTACTGTCTAACCACAGATTATTTTGCTTGCCAAGGTAGGTAGAAGTTAAAAAAATGCAGTGAAAAAGCTCAAGGTTTTGACTTCACACACAATTAAAAGAATTTTGCTTAATAAAAAGCTTCTTTCATCATCATAATAGTTGTCTCTGGTGAAATTTTAGTGATCCAAGCACTAAATTGGATCATATATATATATATATATATATATATATATATATATATATATATATATATATATATATATATATATATATATATATATATATATATATATATATATATATATATATATATATATATATATATATATATATATATATATATATATATATATATATATATATATATATATATATATATATATATATATATATATATATATATATATATATATATATATATATATATATATATATATATATATATATATAGAACTTGAGTAGTGTAGTTAGTTACTTGAGTAGTGGATCATGGATAGAATTGGTGAATGTTACACGTGTGTAAAGTGATCACTTAAACCAGCTGGTGACGGTCGTAAGCCCCGTAAATGCCCAGACTTCATCTATGTTGAGATGTCAAAAAACAAAACAAGCGTATTAGTTTAAAAAAATATATATCGAAGATATTTTGACTCCAATTTGGATTGGTGCATAAGTTACCACATCGAATTATGCTATTTTTCTGTATGAAGGCAAAATAAGCAGTGCCGCTTCTCATTCTTCAATCTAGAAGTAAAATTAGTATTTGTTTGAATACTGATTAAATTAATCATAAAGTATAAAATGAAAGGCATTACTTCTGTACAGAAAAGAAAATCAAGAAGGAAAGTAGATTAGAAAAAAAGAAACGTGTGTGTGTGAGTATAAATATTGTCTGTAAATGTACAATATATTCGTCAACATACCTTTTCCACAAAATTATAAGTACTGGAAAAAATTGAAATCAGGCTATGATTCCAAGGTTAGTATCGCAGACTGTGTTTCTGCGTTCAAGCCCACTCTACCTCTACTTGAATTCTATTTTTAATAACGGAATGCTTAGGCCAACAAAAAACGTATAAAATTGAAATATTTTTGTATGTAATAAGAAGAAAAATATTTTTATTTGAAAAGAATGAAATGTTTATTTTTAAATTCTCTCAGCTTCCTTTCATTCTTTATATTTTCTGGCATTTCGTTATATATTTTTTACCCCCTATATATTTAGCAACTAAACGCTTGTATAATTCGTCATTTTAAAAATACATGTAATTCGGCATTTTATCATTTAAAACATTTTGTTAATACATTGACATTATTAAGACGTTTTTTTTTAATCTTTGATTAATAAAACGATTATGTTATTTTTATTTTAAATACTGAATGAACAGTTTTAAAGGATCATAATTCTTGCGTTTTTTATTGATCACTCGTATTTTATTTATCCTTTAAGTACCAGAATAAATTAGTCAGGTTGTGTCCTTAAGAAAATTATTATATATTTTTGTTTGTTTATGGTATATATTTAAAGGATATATACTTGAAAACCAAGCAAACGCGGGTATGTATACTGTGTTGTGTTAAATATGCCCATATATATTCCATTTTTTTCAATTGTTAAAATTGGTGTTTGACATAGGAAGACACATGCATAAAGTTGGACACTTTTACAAGCTGTTTTTGCATGGCTGGCCTATCGCAAAACGCATAAACGCGTTTCAGGCAGAGAACCGGTTAAATTCCTTGATAAAAATTCAGGGGTTAATTAATCATAGTTTTGTATTTTGTGAGGAATTTGGGTATGTTGGTGACAAAGTGGTGACAACAACATACATAAAATCGTATGAATACCCGCGAAGTCTGGCTAGCGGATTCTAGATTTGTCTCTCCTAGAAACAAGTTACTTACTTATCTAGTAATATCTAGTATTTAAAATAAACCAAACCCAAACAACTAGCGAGTTATTACCAATAATCTTCCACTACATTTTTCAAACCCTCATCTACATCCGATGGTGCATAGGGTACTGCATTATATAAAGGCAGTGTTATTTTGACCGTTAGCAAGTGAAGGAAAGGTGATCAACCTCCTGCTTCAGGTACCAGTCTAGGGTAATATTGAATAAATATTGGAGAGAAAAAAATTACTTTTATTTATTCGACCACACCCTTGGAACCAAACTGAAAGCCTTTACCTTACCACACAATATTTATTTAAGTCATATTTATTTTGAAAATGTTTGGACTGCTAAATTTTCCAATTATGACAGAAAACTTGCTGGACCATTTTGACGCACGCTTTAATTTTGTTATTAATCAACCCCCAATGCTGCGTCTTTGATATCATTTCTATCTTATCTTCTTTCAGCGCTCTATTTTTCCAATGTCTTTCTTCTATTATCAGTGGCAAAGCTCATGTTACAGCGTCCCGGAGCATAATTCAATTACTTTAAAAGCATCTCGTATTTCCACCGCGGACAAACACTGAGAACATTTTTATTGTTTCCAGCACATCCCATACAATTGTCAGTAGAGTTTTACATGAACGTTCCCGGTACTCCGCATATAATTCAGAATACGTTTCGTACATCATAGATCAACAAACACAATATGAAATAAAAGAGTTTTGAGGGTAGCAATAGAAATGTTCTATTAAATTAAATGATAGGTTGTTATAATGCATTCTACATATTTTCATCCCAATATTTTTGCAGATTTAAAAAAAAAATTAATGTACATATTTAAATGTTTTTTTTTATTTATAATAAATATTTTTAATAAATCGGTAGTGTAAAGGCAAAGGGGTATATCTATCTCAGACCAAATTTTACAACAGAGCATAAAAAACTTGTGAAATTAAATAACTGATTTGTTTTATGTATTTTTATATATACACATATTAATAAAACTAAATAAGTATTGCAATTACAGTTTTATCCTTTTGCCAGATTATGGAGTACACTATTTTAGACATTTTGTGGAACTAACTTAGAAAATGTAAAGTTTGACAGATAGACCCCTTTGCCATTACACTACCGAAATATTAATATACATATCTTGTTAATTTAATCATATTAAAATTCTTTGTTATATCGGATATTAGATGATTATTCACCAACTGATGAAATATAAATTTTAATGGTGTCTCAATTTGATATGAAAGGTGTATAATTTATCCCTTTTTTATGAAAAAAGATGGAAGTTTGAGCATCCTAGGGCTAACGACCAATTATGCAATATGGAGGCTCAATAATGGGAAGAACGGTGAACGTTATACAAGTGTATAAACTGATCGCTTAAGCCAGCCAAATACCAGGTCGTAAGCCTTGGGATTCTCAGACATCCATCTTTCTTCATAAAAAAGGGAAGAACGATACATGTTTCATATCATGTTAAAACACCATTAAAAAAATTTATATGAAATGATACTGTTAAATGTTTTTTTAAACGTTCCATCAGTGCAAATAAACAACATGATAAAAAACGAATAAATAATACGTCATAATTTTCAAGGAAGATTCTTTTATATTTTTGCGGAACACTTAGATTTAACTAGAGCGTTTTCCTGACCTTCGTATTTACTTATTTTCTTTGGCAAATATTTGCCGAAAGCCACTTATTTGTGAAGCAAAGGACGAAAAGAGGGGAAAATGTGTTAATGTTCATGGCAAATACAAAATTTCAGTATTTACGATGTGGTTTTCTTTGTTGTTGTGACATGATTTCTTTATGAAAATAATATTTTATGTTTCTGCGGAAAAAAAATACAGCCGCCGTTTGTCGAAATTTCTCATTAATTTTAATGCTGAATAAACATTTTGTTCATTAACATGCCTTTAGTGATCTTGTTTACTAATCACTTCCTGATAGAAATAATAAAGTTGATTTTTGGTACAATTACTTAGATGCGGTTTATTTCAGAGGTTGTAATGAGTTATTTACTACTACTACTCTACCATCACGCTGTTTCCCCGCAGGGGTAGGCACAAAGGATGGAACGCCACACTCTTCTGTCCTGACACACACTCCTCGCTTAAATAAGCTTGATAGAAGTCTGATCATAAATATTTTCCCTGTTGACATAAATAAAAATTTAATAAACCCAACAGCTCTGACTTCAAAACTCATCGAATTAACCACTTACTCATCTAACTGTACTTTTTTCTGTTTTAATATAAGTACATATCCATCTTTGAGAATAACACGGTGCTTTTTGAAACCGATTGGAATTTAAGTTACTAAAATTAAAGTAGTTAAAGCTTCTGTTTAATTTATTTTAGAGTTACTGTTATTCTTGAAACCAGATTTTATTTACAATATTATTGGTTTTAACCATATTTACCAGAATGTTAATAGAGTAAATGTAAACAAAATAATTCTGTGAAATTTTAAGTTCAAAATTATTTTGTAAAACATTATCTTGTTTCCCTTTACAAAATTCTATCAAACATTGTACAAACTTTCCAGGTTATTTCAGTAATGAAATTGGCTTAAACATTGTTACAATTCGTGATTATGAATACTGTTTTGTAAATTTATCGGATATGTAATATTTAATAAATATTACAAATACCTTTGCGAAATATTTAAAACATCAAATTGAGATACAAAATTACAAATCCAACTAGAGTTTATTAACTTTTTAATAGGGCAATTAAAAAAAATCTCAAAGATTGATTTTTAACGAAACATACCAAAAGCTAACACAATATCTGTTTGCCAACGAGATCAGCTATTACTTATCGTATAGTACCATTTTCTTCTTATATTAGTCAGAATTTAAACACAACGTCGATACGTCAGTACAATCTAAAAAAAATACGTAAAAAATAAAAATACTGTACCTTACAAGGGTCTGGAGCAGCCGAGAGCAATTACTCTCTGCATTAAGAGTATGTAAGATGCCTGCGAATAATTTCAGGCGTGCGGTGGTCGATGTCACTTAGTGAAGAGCAAAGAAACACGTCATAGGATAAAACAACCCACAACTTTCGCCAAGAAAAAGCGATTCATTTTGCTAGGCCATATACTTGGTATGCCTTCCGAGAGCTTAAACCAAGCTTGTCTCTTTAATAAGGTAGCAGGGCCACTGCTGATAATCTATAGGCAGTTGTTGACTGAACTTTGAGTGGCAGACCTGACTTGAGAGTATGCAGTAATGGTGTGTGCTTAGATTTTTGATATCTCAACAAGAACGAAGAAAAATATGTCTGGGTATTTACAGGGCTGATGGCCTGTTATAGGCTGGTTAAGTGAGCACTTCACACTCGTGTAACATTCATCATTCTACCCATGAAGGAAAGGAGTAATACGTGTAATACGTGAAATATTCACCAATATTTTACATGATTGACAACTACACTACACATTTTTTTGGGAATCTTTCATATATTGATAATCTCATGACACAGTACGTAAAAATGTTGAGAAAATGACTCCTAAGTGGAGGTAATCCATATTTATGAATAATTTAGACTCACTCAAAATTTTGTAAATGCCCAGGATTTAATTTTGCAAAATTATAACAGACCCTTATTAAACTCATAAAGCTTTCTTTGGTGAAAAATCACCGTTCGCCATTCCTATACACATGGATACGGTTTATAGGTTTAATTATTTTTTAATGTAAAATTTATAAGTCATTATTTCAAAACAATGTAGGTTCTTAATACACATACGTGTATGGTTACGTAGAAGTAGTAGTCGTACTTTTATATTATTTTTTAACATCTCATCAAAAATGAAGAAGAATGTGGAAGGCATTTACGGGGCTGACGACCGTCATAGGCTAGTTTAAGTGACCACTTAACACACGTGTAACATTCACCAATTCTACCCATTATTGACAACCACACTACTTAAATTCTTGGAAGTTCTATATAGATGCACCAATTAAGAAACCTTGTTCTTGAATCTCTAGAACTTCACTAGAGACATCTATCGGCGAGATGTATTGATTTGTGAACAAGTATTTTGAAACTCTCAAAATGTTGTCGTTTTTTATACTTATAGTTTCTGTGGTTGAAAGAGAACGTTAGACGTCCGCAAAAAGTGTGTATTTCATCCAAACAATGGAAAATCGTATCGCGAATAAGTCACTCAGATTAGCCTGGCCGAATACATAATTATAAATAAGGCATGCAGGCAACAAGCCGTGTCCATAAACACAATACCACATAAATCTGCTCTCTTTTCATCCCAAACAACACATGTGTTGTTAAGTCACCGCGCTCTAGCGCCCTTTTCCCGACGATTGTTTTCTTTCTCGCTGAATAAAAGCGGATAACCCTTACCCCCCTGCCTTCGCTCACGGCATTCTTGTACCAACACAAACAATGCTCTCGGCGCACGTGGACTGAAAGAAGTGACAGTGGACCGGATGTTTGTGGAACCATCACTTTGCTTCCGCAGGGGTAGGCAGAGAGAAAACGATTCAACAACAAACTGCCCTTGCAAACGAAATTCGCCTCTTTCAAGTTCGTGCATCTCGTATGAGACATATACTCCGTTCGTTCCAACCCCTTACCTGAACATTTTCAAGTGTTTGAAATAATTGATCTTACCTAGTTTTCCTCGGTCGTCCTCTGCCTATATTACACTTGCCTCACAGGTTTCTTTTTTATATTTTTTATTCACTTCAAACCATTTTAACACGTCTTTTATAATTTTATTGATAATATTTATCTCAACCTTGCAATCTTTTCTTTTATTGTTTCACCCTATTTCAACTGATATTTTTTCTTAGAAAAATCAAAAGGTACTCAAATGATCCAATGCGTGTTGTTTTTTCATAATCGTCAAAATAAAAAATTTAAATAATATATATTTTTTTTTTAATAAAATTTAGAGTTTTTTTTTATATTTTATGTGTATTAATTCTTATATGAGGTATAATTTAATTATTATTTTTTATACTAATTAATGTATTTTTTCAAAATTCTAATAGAAAGACCTTTCGTTCATTTTCTGAACTAATTGCGAAAAAACATTGATTTGCAGTCACTATGAGATATCTACAATTAAATAAAAATATTTTTAAATTAACAAAGTTGATAACATATATTTTGTTATCATATAAATAATTCAGTGGCGATTTTTTTTATGGTAATGAAAAATGTTTTTGAAAAGATTTTTTTTTTATATATAGGAAATGTCCAAAATTTTTATTATTTATAAAAAATAATAGGTATTGGATAATTAAAGTCTCCCAAAGAATTTCAAAGTAATAAAAGTATAAAATAAGAAAAATAAATGTGGAAAAAAGGTAACAAAAATATTCATTATCATTAATGAAGCATAATTCTTTCTCCTAGCACAAATGTTTAGTCTCTTTTTTAGAGAGGCAAAGCGTAACTAAAAAAGGATAATCTAGTTAAGTAATAAACAAAAACAAAAAAATATAACAAAAAATATAAAATATAAGAATAATACATTACTTATAACCCTTACCCGCACCTTATGGTGCATAGGGCACTGCGTCGAATTGACGCAGTGTTATCTTGATCATTACTTACATGAAGGCAAGGTGATCACTCTTGCGTTCAGGAACCAGTCCAGGGTAATATTAAATAAATATTACAGTGTAAAATCACTAATATTTATTTTCACCCCCCTTTGGAATCGAACCCGGGACCTCCAGCACGGTAGCTAAACACGCTGACCATTACACCACGGGGGCGGACTAATACAATACATAAACAAATAAACATACAAATCGAGAGAAAATTTAACAAAAATGTATACATAAATTTAAATAACACCTTTCATGTTATTGACATACGCAAATTTGAGTTGTAGCAAGTCCCTTTGCATCAAGTCAATGTCATCAATACATACAACTCTGCAACACACACACGGAAAGCAATTAAAATGAAAAACAAACAATAGGACAACAATAGACTGGAGCATTGTTAGCGACTCAAAATATTAACAGGGGCCCGGTCGAACCTTCTACAGCAGTTTTGACTCATTATAACGTCAACAATAGCCTGGAGTCGAGTAGAAAAGTATTTTGTCAAGGAGAACAATGGCTTAGACTTGGGGAAAAGAAGCGACCCTTTGTTACTTGGGGGATGAAGTGGTTTTCAGCCGGTCGGACTCGTTTAGTCGGCAAAATTTTCGCTTTCTGAATTCTACAAAATACTTTCCATTGTGAGGAAGTCATAAAATGTATTAATAGAAACGTTTTATATAGGTTTCGCACCTACTTCTTTTGTTATTTCACGAAATGTCATTGTTGTAATATGGAAGAGTTTGGAAAGTTATTTCTTCCCGAACATTTTAAATCTAAAATATTGTAAACTTTATAAAATAAGACAAATTTGTTTAAACCACTTTTTATTTATACACTTTATCCAACTGGTTTTGACAAGAACCTTGTCATTATCAGGGTTTATGTACTAAATTCTAAAACATTGAAATACACTTATGTAGTAAGATCAAATTAATTGACCTTCCCTTACGATACCAAAAACTTCCACGCACTCCGTACACCATATGAAAATATGATTTACAAAATATAATTTAAAAAAAAAAACGGGGAAAAAACTCCCAAATGTTGTTTTTATCGTGCATTGCACAGCGAATACGTCAACTCCTGATGATGACAAGGTTCTTGTCGAAACCTGTTGGATAAAGTGCACCAATAAAAAGTGGTTAAAACAAAGTTGTTTTATTTTATGAAGTTTATAAAATGTGCCACAAATTATCTGTTGAAAATATTCAAGAAAAAAGTATTGTACATTGAAAGTAGCCATTTATTGGATTAATATGAGATTCGGGACCAACTAGTCTCACCAACATAAAACTATCCTAATTTCATATGAAGACGTTTTACAGGGGAGGCATTCTTTTTATAATATATGTATAAATGTTTATAGATGGAGACCTTGGGAGAATAAAATAGACATAGGGAGACCTCAAAAAAAGATGGTCCGACGACATAGACGCTGTGGGAGGTAAAAACTGGCTGCAACCAACAAATGACCGAAGGAAATAGAAAGATACGAAAAAAGCCTATTTTCATGTAATCCCATAACTTATATGTACTATGTCGTGAGATTGATCAATTTATCTAAGAGTTCCAAATATTTGTGTACCGACCAGCCTGATGATAAATCATAAGCCCTGTATATACCCACAGTTCCGTATTCTTCTTCGTCCTTGTCAAAATATATAAATAACTCCTATGATGAGAAAATCCATATTTGTGAACAAGTATTTGGACACGCTCAAAATGTTTTTAATTATTACTAATTATTATTGTTAGTAATTATTATTTTAAATGATTTTTATCACGCACTCACCGTTTAGTCAAGCTGGATTTTTTTAAATATTATTATTATTTAATACTTCTCACATAAAACTAATAATATTTTTATGATCAAATATATATGAGTATTTTTTTATTGGGGAAAATAACAATATATTTTTACTCGCGCAGTTTCAGATGATGAATTTGATTGAATGATCGCCTGTAGCGTTACGTATTTTGTAGAACATGTCTCGAGAACAGCTTTCAAGACGTTTATAATGGATTTCTTAAGATGGATTGCCTGAGAAAAGCTGTATTGCCTACTTAAATGGTTTCGGTTAATTGAAGGGTGCTTTTTTTACTAAAACCTTTCATTCATCAAATACATGAAAGCCTCTTAATGCCTCACAGTTTACCTTTTAAAGCGTTAAACATTTTAAGTGTGCTAAGGAAATGGTTTTGTATTATTTTCTTCCGATAGAAAATATTTGACGTCGTTTATTATTAATATCAATACCGAAACCATTTAAGTTTTTTGCAAATAAGCAACAACATAACCGTATCGTTATATTTCACATACTTTAACTAAATTTAAATATAATAGTAAAATGTCTGCCTCCATAATATTCCCATACAGAGGGTGCTTTGTTCGATCCCCTTGGTACGTCTACATAAATACCAGTGATTTTTCACTCTCAAATTTATCCAATATAACACAGGACTAGTACCAAAAGTGAAGGTTTGATAATTTTGTCCTCGTGAAAGTTACTACCAAGATAACACTGCATCAGTACAATGTTGTCAGTACAATGCACCATCAGGTGCGGAACCTTAGGTTAGAAGGAAGAAAGAAGAAAGAAGAATTTCCGTAGGTACATTGTACGTAAAAACCACTTTCTATTATTATTAAATGACTGAATGAGGAGATGCATGAACGTGGAAGAAGCGAAGAATGTTTGCAAGGACAGAGTGGTGTGGCGCTCTATTCTCTCTGCCTACCCCTGCGGGGAAGCGGCGTGATGGTTAGTTAGTTAGTTAGATTTTTAAATGACTAAGTGAAGATCATGATGATCACTGCGAAACTGGCGTCTCAGGTTAGATTCCTGCAAACTACAAAATTATGGTGCTATCAAATTCCACCATAGATGAACTCTAATGAACTCTCGTATACTGTGTTTCGAGTTTGATCAATATATCAAGAAGTTTCAAGAACTCGAAAAGTGTGGTTGTCAATCATGGTTTGAATTGGTGAATGTTACACGTGCGTAAAGTGATCACTTAACCAACCTTTGATAATCATGATCCCTGTAAATACTCAGATATTTATATTATTATTATTCATGTATGTTGAAATGTCAAAAATAATGCTAAAAATATTTTCTACTTGGAGATAATACAGATTTGTGAAAAACAATATTTGGTCATACTCAAAATATTGTAAGTACTTTCATTTTTGATAAAAAAAATCTTTTTTCCTTATCGATATTCTCGCTAAACGGATAGGTAAAAACATTTACAACAAGAGTTGCGTTAAAATATTACAGCCAAATAAGTTTTTTTACAGGTATAATCAGCAAAGCGTCTATTAGGTTCTTGTCTGCAGGTAGGATAGTAAGGATAGGGAAGGTAAATGTGAAAAATACATCACAAACACCCAAACCAATTGAAAATAAATATGTTTTGAATTTATTTAGGACTTGGCGGGAATTGAACCCGCGACGCTAGATTCGCAGTCGAGCGTCTATCCAACTACGCCACGGTGCCTGCCAGTGAAAGACTTTAAGAGATTTAAGATTTCGAACAATCGAACGCTAAAATTTTATAAACATGAATATTTTATTAGTAAATTTTCTTACGAAAATGTCGATTTATAAATGTTAAATGTGTTTTTTTATTAAAGTCAATAAAATCTCAGAATTTCTATTTAGTAACATTAAGGATAAGAAAGGGTTAAGTGTCACTTTTAATGTGTGTGAGTTAAGATAAATCGACCGAGGAAGATAACCCGATAGGGTAGGAAAACGGTTTGGTTACCCTTCAAAGGGCTGAACTCTTTTATCACCCTTGTTTATACATTTGTAAGATTTACTGAAGCCTGCTGAAAAAACAGTCTCGATAGAACATACTCTGCTTTTATTCCTGTTGTAAATTGCTAGTATAAAACTATTCCAATACAAAGTCACAAAGCAAATTTCATGAAATACGTGTGAATATGTTTCTAACTTTTCAAAAGTCATTGAACAACTACCTAACTTATCATCACGCCGCTTCCCTGCAGGGGAAGGTAGAGGAATAGAATGCCACACTAATCTGTCTTTGCAAAACATTATTCACCTCTTCACATTCACGCATCTCCTCATAATAATACAGACTCCAGACGTTACTACAAGTAATTGATTAGTGATCAAGTAATTGAAATACTTGATCCTTCTAGGATTTCTTCGGTCTTCTCTACTTCTATTTTCCTCATTTACCACATTTACCTCATAAATTTGTTTTACTATTTTTTTCACTCATTCGATTCACATGCTGAAATCACCTCATCACGCCTTTCTTAATTTTATCGACGACGATTATCTCAGCTTTTCATTATTTGCTTATTTCACCATTCAAACGCATATCACACATCATTTTACCGCATATTTGTCTGACAGATTTTATTTTGACTACTTTTAGTCTATTTTCATCCTTCTTTTGCTAACTTCATGCTTATTTCCTTACATCAGGGTTAGAACTAAGAAACCACTGTATACTGCCAGTTAAGTTTTCGCTAATAGGTTTTTATTTGACGTAACTAATTTCAGCATCATTTTTAAAAGCTTTAATATTGTTTAACCATTTAAAAAATCGGTAATGTATTTAGTGATATTTTTTCTATAAATGCACCCATTGGTTAATCTACCACTTGCTACAAGCTGGCTCTGTTATTTTTTCCCCTTAAAAAGTAGGAATTATGTTCTTAATAATGTACTTTTAACTTAAACATTTTCATTTTCTGCAAAACAAGGTGGATTGAGATTTTCTAACAATCCATTTAACACTGGAAAATACTCGAATTTTGAACTACGTAATATACATATTAATGCCTGAACTTCTTCAAAGCTTGTAAGAAAATCTTTATCCGGTAATAATTTTTTTTTTAACAAAGCTCCTTTTATCGTTGAAAAAAGCTTTTTATTTCCAATTTGTTTTATTTTAAAATTACTTTTAAATGGTTCAATATTTTTTGTGTTATTTTTAGTACTTACTTAATTTATAAAGATATAAAATTTATAAAATTACCTTAACAAATAAATTTATTTGAATATACAAAATTAAAAAACCATTTTAAAAACAATCTCATCAAATGTAATACTATTTTTTAATTAATATCATAATTTTAAAGTAATTCAAGATTATAATATCAATGACGATAAAATATTTTTTAAATTTCATAATTAATGTTTTGGTTATTGAAATTTAAAAAATATTTATTATTCTTAAAAAATCTTCAAACCTTTTTTATATAAAATTTTAAAATTAGTACAAGTACTTACGTTTTACAAGGAAATTAAAAGGGCAAAGTTTCGAGAATTCAAATAAAATAAAAACCACTATTTGCCGTCCAACTTTCGTTTAAATATTTTTCTAGTTTTGACAGTTTAAATTAAATGAGTAAAGCTCTTCTCGGTGCATTATTTTTTACCATCCTTTGTAAAAAAATGGTTACATAAAAAATAAAAATCATTACTTGAACTCGTAAAAGTTTATTTGCGAGCTAGCTTTAAAATTTTCTTTTTTCATGAAGTTTAGTAAGCAGTGAACTTACATTAATAAAGCTGGAAATTAAAATTAAATTTCGAAGATGGATTGTCTTATTTGGCTGAATATTTCTTATTTAAAGAAAAATTACAGTGTATCGTCTTTTAAAAATACATAAGACAAGCATGGATTATTTTTGTATCTGGCTTCTACAAATAGTTTTTTTTAAAGGACCTAATTTACATAAATTAATTTTTAATTTCAGTTTTACTTAGTAAATACCACTGTCAAATTTAAATTCAAAATTGATAGATTTTGCAACGTGACTGCCAAATCAATCTATGAAAACATAAATTAAATTGATGCAAAAGACAATTTTTTGTGTTTTCAAGAAACCTACATTTTATCTGTTTTTCAAACAGTTCCGTAAAAATGTTTGAATACCAAACTGACAAGGGTTTGATTTCCACTTCTTAGGGTATTCTTGATATTTTTATTCAAATTAACCTTGAGTTTCTATTATTATGCATTCTTTTCTTTCAACCCTTTTATTCATTTAACCTTCATGAACAATGAAATCTAATTTTTTATAAAAAAAAAATCAAAAATATCTTGAAATTTAAATTTCAATAATTTGTGTCCAAATATTTAACAAAGAGGGTTCCAGATTTTTTTTTCGTATCTCAACGAATTAATAAAAAACTCGGTGCATTTGCAGGGTTTACAACTTGAAATCGGCTGGTGTAAGGGTTTACTTTATATACTGTATAACGATTACCATTCTACCCAAGATTGACGATTACATTGTTCAAATTTCAGATGTTATATGTATACTTCAATTGAAATGATTAACTATCCACAACGTTTTAGTGCTCCAAATATATGTTTACAAATCTGGGTTACTCCACTAAGGAGTTTTTTTTTACATTTTTGACATTTCAACACAGATGAAGAAGAATATGGGAGTGTGGGTTTTAAATGGATTACGATCTGTCACAGGTTGGTTAAGCCTATGACAAATCATTAGCCCTGTAATAAACTAGTCTTCCATATTGTTCCATTATTTGATTCGGCACCCACTTTTTGGAAATACCGATCCGTTTTTTTTTTATTAACTTGGTAATCATCATTGTTTAATAAAATCTATTATTACACGTATTTCAATGCGTTCCCCACCTTTTTCAATTTTTGATGCAAAATGCATTAAAACACGCGTCAGATAAAATTTTAAGAATTATTTGTATTTACCATGTTAAAATTATAAAAACAAAAAAATAAAAAATGCGTATTCTTCTTCATCTATGTTGAGATGCAAAAAAATATTTTCCATATGTTTTTGTTAGCGATATCTTTGGTTGAAATCAGTACGTTTGTTTATTAGCAGAAACCTTATGCAAATGTAAGTAAGATTATTTTTATCTCCGTTTAGATAGATATCAATATTTTATAAATAACTCGTTAGTGTTCATTGTGAAACAAATTCAAAATCTGTGAAGAAATATTTGGACACACTCAAAATGTTATGAATAAGTGAAAAGCTTCAATTGTTGCTGATTATCAACAAAAAATGCATTTATTGAAATAAATTAAAAAACAAAAAAACCAGTATTAATTTATACACTACGGAGGCGGACATAGTGTCCGCCTCCGTAGTGTAATGGTCAGTACGCTCGGCTACCGTTCTGGAGGTCCCGGGTTCGATTCCCAAGGGGGGTAAAATAAATAAAAGTGATTTTTTCACTGTCAAATTTATTCAATATTACCCTGGACTGGTACCTGAAGCGGAGGGCTGATCACCTTTCCTTCATGTGTTAAACGATCAAGATAACACTGCGTTTATATGACGCAGTGCCCTATGCACCACTGGGGTGCGGATAAGGGTTTATATATATATTAATTTATACTGAAATCGACCTCAGCAAACCTATCAACGGACATTTAAATAACATATACCTTTTATTTATAGAACATGTATTTGGCATAATGGGCAAAGGACCTTGAAGTATGGTTATGTTATTGTTATTAGTGTTTCTGTCACTACGCAAAACCGCTCAATAGGATCTATAATAACCAATTTCGATGAATTTGCAAATGCCAATTTCATGTTAACTGGAAGGATCAGAATCATATATTGATGTTATAATGGAATCCTCCTATATAAAACACTATGTATTGTGCTGTGTGTCATATTAATAGGTAGTTTACTCTGAGATAATATTTTTGAAAATAAAATATAATGTAATTTTAAGGGTCGAAGTTGTAAATTATTTTTTTTCAATACAACAGTAAAAAATTTCAATTCGTCGTACCAATTGTTTCGCCTTGTTAGGGCACTATTAAACTACTGTTTGACAGTTTGAAAAACCCTTACAAGGCGAAAAATTATAAAGACCATTTTTTAAATGTATGTTTTAATAAATAAATTACACTTCTTTTTCTTCTTCTTCTTCTTTTGGGACTAGGTCCTGTCATTCTCGGGTCGGTCCTGGGAGGTGGAAGACCAGCTATCCTTCCATCGTTTAGGTGGTCTTCCTGGGGGTCTGATCCGCCTATGCTGCTGTCCGCTGCCACCCTCACCACTCGATCCGAACTCGCTCTTCTCACATAGTCTCTCCAGAAACGTCTTCTTTCTCTTCCCCATCAATTAAATTATACAATTTAGTAAATCCTACAATCCAGTGTTTAATTTATATCAAAAAAATATTTGTTCTTTTATTATTTACAAAAAAAACAATTTCACACTATTTCTGTGAGCCTAAGCGGCTCATTATTAAAAACAAGTATCAAATTATGATGTGTGTCAAAGTAGTTTCGAACCCAGAAACTCTGACTCAAAATTCAGCGAAACTAATAACCATGGGACCACAACCCGATAATTTAAAATATAAATTGTGGAGTCCTTCAAATTAAACGCAAAATCAGGAAGCTAATACATAAAGATAACCCTACGATTTCCAATTTAATATTTTATGTCCTTTTGGAGAGCAAAAAGTAACATGTATGTATATGAAAAATTAAAATATTGTAGATTGCCCAGAGCTTTTATCACTTTGATAATTTTAGTGTTCCGATAGTTCTACAGACCAGAAATAAAACTTTTTTCAAAATCCCTAAAATACACACCAAGTCCTACCAAAATTCATTTCAAAATTGAGCCTGCGATAATGTTTAATGAAATAGATATCAGCAATGTTTATTTTACAACGTTTAAGAGAAATATTGTTGATGTCTATTTGGCTATTTGGTTATTTGATAAAGAAATGTGGGTTACAATATTACATACTTATAGTTATATACATGACAGTTTTTTTTAGATAACTTTTAAGTGAACTGTTATTGGAATAAAAATAATAATAAACATTGTTATTTTTTGTAAATATTCTGTTGGTTTTCCAATAAATAAATAAATATTTATGATTTTTATATGAAATATATGTATCCAACGAAAAAAATACAAGTCCAAATTACGATTGATTGTCAACTTTTCTAGTGTATCCAGAAATTCCGCAAATTTTCTTTTGCATATTTGATGAACCAGGAGAGAAAAAATTTACTGAAATTTATCGGAAAAATATAACTTTCCTCATATTTTTCAATGTGAATTCTCCCCCACGATTACACGCCGCCCTGAATGTGACAAATAATATTTCTTTTAGAACTCAATTTTCCCGAAATTATGCCAATACTGCCAATGACAAATTTTCCGTTCAAACAAACAAAACAAATTAGTATTGATTAAAGTTTGTTTTTCATGTAACAACTTTTTTAATGTAGGATTTTGGTTGTTTTCGAGAAAAATACTTTAATTATTAAACTCAAACTACTTTGTGAACTTGAAATCTACTTTTGTATATGTATATAATAAAATAAATAAAAAGTCTTATTTACAACGTTTTGTTGTACATTGTTACCCAAAAATCGACATTGTGTTTCAGATATATCGAAAAAGGGATATAAGTAAATGCTTTTGTTTTTTCTTTCATTTCATTTTATTTTGGCCAGTCGAAATTCGAGTCCTCATACAAATGTGCGGCAAAACAATATGTGATAGATATTCGAATCGTGAAATGAGGAACGAATAGAAGGCTGAGACACGAGATTATCGATAAGATTAAGAAAGGTGTGTTGAGATGGGTTAGACTTGTGATACGAATGAACGAGTTAAAAACGGTAAAAATATAAAAAAAATATGTACAATAGTTGGAAAAGGAAGCAAAAGAAGACCGTGGAAAACTTGGAATGATCAGGTATGTCAAATACTTGAAATCAGCTGGATTAGTAGTCGAAATAATTGGCAGGTATGAATGAGGCGATCTATGAATACAGAAGAGGCGAAGAATATTTGCAAAGACTAATATCTGTAATATTTACCTCTTTCAAAACAATCTGAACATTACCCAATAAAACTGTGTATTCTATTATCCATAAAGTAATGAAATATTTTAACTGAGTATAAAAGGGCTTTATATAAGGATAATGAAAATGGGTGGATTTGAAACAAATTGAGTCATTCTATCATAAATAAGAGCTAAGCTAATTCTAAGCATGAATACAAAGTAAATCTGCAAAATAATATAAAAAGCATATCAAGTTATCTAATATGTGTATTTGTATCAATAATCAATTAACAATCCTTGTTATTTCATGTTAATTAAAAGTTTTATTCACTGCCGTAGAACCACAATCGAGAAATATGCCAATCAAATTATACGCTTTCATAGTTGTAAAATGTTAGGGAAAACTTTTAATGAAATCGGATTTTTTTGCCTCTTTGCGAAAATCCACCGCCCCCGGTTTATTAAACTCGTTACAGCCTTGAAGTAACGTAGTATATTTCCGTACGTAACTGATTATAAATTAATATTCACCGTTATACTTATAACCTTATGAAATATATTGCGATTTAGTATTTAATGCCGTCCTCTACCGCTCGCTCTAATATACGAGTATATGAGAAAGGGGAAGCAGATTTTAATATTTATAAAAATTACCCCAACTTTTTCATAAATTTTGTGACACTTTTTATCCCTTGTCAGCACTCAACGTTGCATTTGCTTCATAATAGTTAAAAAATCATCTGAATCTCTATTTTCGTGAAGGCAAAGTGGTCAGTACTTAATTCGTACCACTGGACTTGTCTCAATTAATCTTTTTTTATTCAATTATCAAATTCCGTTCTACTATTTTTAAGTAGATTGACATGTGAAAACATGAACGAAAACATTTTCACACATCCTTTTGTTTTTACAAATATCATTACGATTTATAATTTTCATGGCTGTTCAAAGAAGATGTTATTAAAAGAATAAAAATATGGAAGTATTGTGTATTTACAAATTTAAGACAGCTTCAATCGATCACTTCATACATTCGTTGAAAGTTTATAATAATCCTTTTATAAATGCAGTTTTTGTGTTTTTACGATGATTTCAACTTATTCAAAGCAAATTAATATCATATTTTCTAGATTTTCTAATAAACTTTACAAAATGTCCCAGAGTCTCAGATATTTTAGATTCTTAACATATTCTTAGTATTTTTTTACCTGTAAATGTAGATAAAAATGGTTGATATCTAAACAAACAAAATAGATTTCCTATTGCGCAAGGATTAAATATTTGTTAAAAGTAGTCATGTGGCAAATAAACGAATGTTTACCGATACGTATAAGAAAAAAATTAATATGACAAAATGATGAAACTCGAGCGTGTTTCCTTATTTTATTGAAGCTAAAGAAACTCAGTACATTCTATCAAGGAAAGTTAGAAATTAAATGTAAGTTTATTCTTAATATTTATTATTATATGTAGTGTTAGAACTTTCACGAGTTATTGTTGCTTTTAAAGCTTGAAACGATGTCAAAATAGTTAAATATTCTGAAATGTATATAAATAAAATAAATAACTAAAGGTAAGAATTTGAACAAGTGATCGTCGATTTTTAAGCTTGAAACGACGTCAAAATGTTATAAAGTAAAATATTTGACTTTAAAAATAAATAACTATAGTCTAAAATTCGAACAAGTGATTGCTGATTTTTCAAGCTCAAAACTAGTTGTTTTTGGAATATTGAAATATTCATTGGAATCAAGGGACTCAAATTTTAAGATTATTTACTAAATATTATGGTTGAATCTTAAAAAAACGAAACAGTTAAAGAATCTGAGGTGATCATTCATAGCCGACAGATTGGGGATCTACACCGGCTTTATCAAATTCCTCAAATCATGCTAGGTACTAAGTAGTATAAAAAAGTTTTATGATATTAATATCCGCAAATTTGAAATTATGTATTAAAAATACTAACATCCTTCAGGCAGGAGTCATGGTATTGCCAAGTGACTTGAAATAAAGTAAGGACACGAAAAACAATGTTTCAACTGTTAGTCGTATTTATATTTAAATATATTTGGTGTTTTTATTCCTCTCAACTGCACGGACGCTTTTCATATAAAAGTGTTATTAGTGCTGATTACCATCGAATAATAAAAATCTTTACCGAACTTTCATTTTCATTCACATTTTCTTAGAAAATTTTACACAATCGTTTTGTGAAATAAATGAAAGTCTCATAAATTATGATTCACAAAGAAGCCGAATTAATATTAACTGTTAAGAGCAAAGCCTTTCAAATTGACCAATCAACTAAGTAAACACAATCAATCAATGTTAAATGGTAGCTCTAATTGCTATTTGTTCCTTTGTTACTAATATTCCATTCCATTGTCTAGAAACGAAAATATACTCCACTATAATTTCCATTCAGCTTGTCAAGTTTGTAATTAATTATCAATTAATAGAACCTGCTTACTTTCACACTAACACGTTTATGCTTAAAAAATATATTGTTTTAAAATAATGACCGATTAAATTTACTCAAAAAAAAAAAAAAATTTTATCCATGTAATCAGTAATCCATCCGCCTCCGTAGTGTAATGGTCAGCACGCTCGGCTACCGTTCTGGAGGTCCCGGGTTCGATTTCCAAGGGGGGTAAAATAAATATAAGTGATTTTATTCACTGTAATATTTATTCAATATTACCATGGACTGGTACCTGAAGCGGAGGGCTGATCACCTTTCCTTCATGTGTAAGCGATCAAGATAACACTGCGTTTATATGACACAGTGCCCTATGCACCATTGGGGTGCGGATAAGGGTTTTATTTTATATTATAATCAGTAAAGGCGAATGATGAAAGAACGAAGAATAAAGCACTCTAAAAGATCTACGATCAAAAAAAAATAAAAAAGCAAATACTACAATCCAAATCACAGAAATTACCCAGCAAGAATACCATTGTAAAATAAAAAATTGATGATTTTTTTTAATTCAAAAAGTTTATAACATCTAAAAAATGACATGCACTTCGATGAATATTTTGACTTAATTATAAATTTTTTTGTGAGGTTATCTAAATCGAAAGTATTCAAGAGATAACCGTGCCAAATTCAAAATTGCAAACTCATCTCAAAATCCTCTCGAAGGAAATGCGATCTGTCATGTTTCAAATATGAGAGCAAAATATAACCTCTTAGATCTTCTACTGATAATATTCCCGAGAGAGAATATTCCCAAACTTTATTTATACTCGTTGAAAATGTGCAAAATAAGTTGAACTTTGAACAAGAGCTTTGAGCAAACGGAAAAGAAATCTTTCCTTTATAATAATGTGCAGTCTTTGATTTTGAAGACGAGGAACATAATACATTCAAGAAAGTATGATGTATTTGTACATGAGGCGTTTTGCTCATAGATATAGCAAATACCTCGCATAATAAAATAAAAATAGCACAACGAATACCTACTTCAATTATCCTTAGTGTAAAGTTAACTAAATACCTAACTACCTTTCACTGTCTACACTGGGGCACTTCGAGAAACTCGTTGGTGGTTTCCCAAATTGTATTTATTTAGATTGGAAGTGACAAGGATATTAAAAGCTTTTATAATTAGTACACAGGAAAATCGAATGATGTTTTTCGATGATTTTTGCTACTTAGTTCATTAAAAAAATGCCTGGTGAAAGTGGTTTGCAGGAAGCCAAAAAATTATTTATTATAATGGGATAGAAGCTTTAAGTGTTAAATTTACTGCATATTTTAAAAAAAATAAGAATTTAAAAAATAATATGGATAAAAAAACTGCGTGAATTCAAGTGTGTTGAGATGGTTTGGACATGTAGAACGAATGAGTGAGGAAAGAACGGTAAAACAAATTTATGAGGCGAATGTTAGCGGGAAAAGAAGCAGAGGAAGACCGAAAAAAACATGGCACGATCAGGTATGCCAAATACTTGAAAGTGGTCAGGTCAGGAGTCGTAACAATCGGCGGGTATGTATGAGGAGATGCATGAACGTGGAAGAGGCGAAGAATGTTTGCAAGGACAGAGTGGTGTGGCGCTCTATTCTCTCTGCCTACCCCTACGGGGAAGCGGCGTGATGGTTAGTTAGTTAGTTAGTTAGTTTTTATTTGTTTGGCAGTCACCCAGTGAAAGGATGTTTCTGCCAGGGTCAACCATTATTTTAATTTGCTAACAAAATAATAATATAAATTAATACAAAAAATATATATATTTATTTAAGATCGTAAGCTTTTTTTATAGTTGAGATAGAGTTTGTAAAAAGAACGTATTATTTTCATTGTTAAAAATAATGCAAAACCCAATTTTATATTCCAGCTTCTAAATCCTCCCTAGCTTAATGGCGATTAGAGAAAGATTTTGGGTGGAGATCAGAAGGACAAGTCGGTCCAAATTTGTCTGTCCTGGCATATGTGACATGAAAAAAAGATTATTTAGGAAGCCTATTACCCAACAAACCTCAATGGAAATTCCAGTGGCGTGGAATTAGGCTCCCGTCTGGGGGCGAACGTCTTTCTAAAGCATAATAAGCGAATAAAGCTGAAAATTTATTTAGATGCCGCGCGGCGACAATTTTCCAAACAGGGGAGGGGAGCTTCTTTTCAGTAGACGACCCTCATACCTTTTTTATTAAAAATTACTTTCTCGGTAACTTTTTTTCTTACAACGAGAAGTAATTTTTCTCTCAAAATGTATAAAGACACGTCGAAGCGATATTAATTTATCAAGGCTGAACTTTTAGATAGATGAATTTATTATATGTATATATATATATATATATATATATATATATATATATATATTTATATATATATATGTATATATATATATATATATATATATATATATATATATATATATATATATATATATATATATATATATATATATATATATATATATATATATATATATATATATATATATATATATATATATATATATATATATATATATATAAATATATATTTATTTATATAAATATATATATATTTATATATATATATATATATATATATATATATATATATATATATATATATATATATATATATATATATATATATATATATAAATATATGTGTGTTATTGGTATGTGTTCATTTGTAAAGTAACGTACATTTTGTGTGTTTCCAAATCCTTATGACACAACCTGTCACAGGATATGACTGTAAATAGCTAGACTTTCACAAACTTCTTCATCTTTGTTGAGATGTCAAAATGAAGCAAGATCGATTTTTTTTCTATTTTTAACAGACTCTTTAGTATTAACAAAGGTGTGATGAGATGGTTTGGGCATATAAATTGAATGGGTGTAGAAACAGTAAAACAAATTAATGAGGAAACTTTGCATGATTAAGCATTTTAATAACTTGAATGTGCTTAAGTCGGAAAAATCTTTGGTTTCATATGAAAAAATGCATAAAGGTGGGAGAGGTAAAGATTTTTTTTGCAAAAACAAATTATTATTTTTTTAAATCTCTGACTTCTGTTAAAAAATAATATTTGTAATAACTCCTATAATTGGATATAATCCAGATTTGTAAACAAGTATTTGGACACACTTAAAATGTTGTAAAGATATATTATGTTATATTACCAGTCTGATTTTGTCAGTAAAAAAGAAAACCGATTATCAGATAATTTAAAAAATATAAAACAAACTGAACAGTTGTTATTTTACAATATAAAATACAGTTCTAACAAAAATGGCAATACAAGACTTAGATCTAATAAAAATGATCAGCGTGGCGTTCTTTTCTTTCTACCTATCCTTACAAAGAACTGCTTGATGAAAGAGTCATATCTAATTTCTCAAAAAACTACTGTGATATTTTGAAATCAAATGATGAGAATGTTTACAACATTTTCAGTATGTCCAAATACTTGTTCACAAAATCTAAATTATCTCCAATTACAGGAGTTATTTTCATATTATTTTTGACATCTCATCAAAGATGAAGAAGAAAGATCGTCAGCCCCGTAAATGTCCGAACCTCCATATTCTTCTACATCTTTGATGAGATGTGAAAAAATAATATGAATGAGAATGTTTGTCAAGAAGAGGATTGTGACTCATATCTAAGCTGGTTATATAACGATGGAAGTATTTTATAATATTATAAAAATTCGAAATGCGAGCTTCAAATGTTGTCACAAAACAATTTGATTAGATGTGTTTTATTTCAATCAGGAAACACCATCTCCTTTCACAAACTGCACGTGCTCGCATTCTCGCATTGTAAAAACGCCACCCCACTAGGTTTTCAGCTTTCAGCTTTCAGCAGCACCCCGTTACATCGTTACCTCTCCGCGCCGTTAACGAGCTCGCTAGTTAGCGTCGCTTGTTCAGGCGGCGTCACTCCCGACTCTGGAGTGAAGCCGGACTGACAAATGACCCGCGGACTGATGACTAGGCTCGCGCTCAACTCGCCGAAGTGCGCTCCTGCCAACAAACTTATGTACAGAAAAATCGAATAAAACTTTGGTGAAGAATAAAATTTTAAAAAGTTTATGTATTTATTAATTCATGGTTCACAAACAATGAAAAACACTTTCAATTATTGATTCGGCAATTACTTTGTGGTAAAATCTATCCATTTTTAATTAGATTTTAAGAAATAGTGGTATTTACCAAGTAAAATATTAATTGAAAATGAAAAACACATTAACAACATTTTGAGTGTTTCCAAATACTTATTCACAAATCTGGATAATCTCCAATCATTATAGTTTTTTTTTACATTTATAACAATTTTTTGACAACATACATGAAGAAGAATATGGAAATCTGGGCAAATAAAGGTCTTACGACTTGTCATAGAGTATATACACTTTATACAGTGTAACATTCAACATTTAAAACATGATTGCCATAAAAAATGTTGCTAAATCCAATATTTATAAATTTAATTTAAGGGGTTTACTACCGTCATAGGCTAGTTTAAGTGATCACTTTGCACACGTGTAATATTCACCAATTCTACCCATGATTGACAACCAAACTACTCAAATTATTGTAACTTCTATGTATATTGTTCAGATTCAAAACATAGTGCTTGAATCACTAGACATATATTGGAGAGATGAAAGAGGCTTATTTTTGAGCCGAAATTCTTTCATTAGTATGTGAGGTCAAAAACGCTAGAAAATATATTTTTTTATTATTTCAGCTTATGATTTCACCAGTCAATTTATTTTTAACATTTGAGTGTATCCAAACACTCCTAATTGGACATAATTCAGATTTGTGAACAAGTTTTTGAACACACTCAAAATGTTGTGTATGCTTTGAAGTTCCCTCCTTATGAATTACTTTGCTTCTGTGATAAATAATACTTTTACATCGATTACCTTATCCCTCTTCCTACTTCCCTAAACTCCGCTATTCCTTTGTCTTCCTTATTATCATCAATTTGCATTTTTTATAAATACTTAATAAAGCGCAAAGTAGTTGCTTAATTAATACAGCAGTAAATTCTTTTTCTTTTTTTAATGTTCAAGTACTATCTACCCTCTGATTGCAAACAGCCATACAAACGACCAATATCATTTTTTTTGTTTTTTAGTTTGCTGTAATATATTGCTTTTTAGCAAAAAGCACACAAATGTAAATATTTATTTTCTCTACATTTTAAATAAATAAAATTATTTCAAAAAAGTGTAATTCAAGAATTCATTTATTATTTATTTTTACATAACAAATAAAATATTGAAAATAAAGTCGAAAAACACAGATTTGTGAATAAGGTTTTGGACTCACCCAACATAGATATTTCGACATGTCAACACAGATAAATAAGAATTTAAGGCTTCACATTTGAGGATTCAAATTTAAAAAAATTGTTTTTGTAAGTTTTTTATTAAAATATTTAACCATCAGCTAATAAAAACTACCCTTATTGTGACACCCTTTTCTGTGACTTAGTAGTACATCAGGTACTGGTTATATACTGAATTGACAAGCACATATCCATCCTTGAAGATAACAAACTGTTTTTGAAACAAGTTTGAAAATGCACAAATAATAAAAATTGTTAAAAACAAAGTTTGTGTTTATAATAAAAATATTTATTTTTATTTGAGCATGCGTACACACAAGTATGTGCACCAATATTACACATACATGTAAAAAATAAATATGTATATCCGTCCCTTAAACGTACCCTTTTCGGTCGTGTGAATGTAATTCAAATCCGAGTTACATTTACGCTGTATTCTGAATGCCTTTTGTGGGTTCGAATTATGTGCTTTTACAGTTGGCTGTGGGGTTGGGGAGATTTTTCTCTGGAACTTCTTTGTGTATATTTTCTTTTAAAACGTTTTGCCTTTCAGCACACGGTGTTATTCATCCATGAATTAAACTTTAAACAAAATGTTTCTGAAGCATGTTTGCACATTATACAAGTATTTATGGACTTTGACTCAAAATGTACTCAATGCCAGTTTCTTTGGCATAAAAGGTGGAAAATGAATTTATATTTCTACAAAGAGAAAAAATAATGCAATGAAAATAGAAAAAAAACGGTGCTTTGATCGTTTTCTTTTTCTCAATAAAAATGTGCTAACTTGATAATTAAATAGAATATAATGATTCGATTTCATCAATATTGTATTAAAGCCTTCTATTATGCTATTAATCTCATATTTTTAAAACAAAGTTAGCTGCGTAAAACTATACATTAAATTAAAAACTAAGGAAGTGACCATTTTTCCGACTCCAAAGTGTAATGGTTACTCTATTTGGTTAACATGATGGAAGTACAATGTTTAATTTCCAGAATGGGTCAAAATTAATAAAAGTTGTTTCTGTTTCTAATACTTATTTAATACAACACTGAACTGGTCCTTGACGCGTTCTTATCACGTTACCTTCATATAATTAACGATCAATTAAACATTGAATCATTTAAATACTATATTTTATTTATTATTAGGTGCGTATAAGAATAAGAGGTGAAGTAATGAATTCAGAGATGAAGTAAGAGATGAAAACAAAAATATACTTAAAGAATAAGTACACATTTATATACTTGTAAAGTGATCAGTTGAACCAGCCCATGACGGATCGTAAACCCAGTACATACCCAGACATCCACATTTTTCTTCATATATTGATTGATTGGATAATTTTACGGTTAATTTTTCCATTACCCACCATCCCTTGGTCTGCAAGTACTGATTAGCAAAAATCCACTTGAGATTCTAACCTCTAGCTTTATTATTACCCAATTATTAGAATTTTCGTAAACTAAATAATTTAAGTGAAAATTGATTAAGTATTAATAAAATAAGCTATTTACTCCTTGGACAGTTGATGTCATAATTGAGTTTTTACAAAGTTCATAATGATTTTGAGTAAAGATATTTTGTTACTTGTAAAATGGAAATAACGATGTAATTCCTTCAAATATCGAACCGAAAAATATTTATGTAGATAAAAATTAACAGATACATAACGCTAAAACTGTATCAATCATAAAATTACTCTATCTTTCTCGGTCACACATTGCTGTGGCTCAGTTTAATCAAATAAAAAAGAAATAAATTAAGATCTTGGATTTGTAGAAATACGTTTCTATCTTAATGCTTGTGAAGCAATAAAAAGATTAAAAATCAATTAAAGAATAAGGCAACTAAAAACAAAAAAAGTGACAACAGCAGACTTTCATGAGCAATTACTTTGTATTGCGTATGTTGCTGTTACGTTCAACAGTTGGCGTTGCCATCTAAAAAAATTGTCAAAAAAGTTTTCTTTTAAAAATGTTGTTCATTGTAACAGAAATATAAGAATATGCAGGTACTGAAATGTGGCATGTGTCAATATTTCAAAGCAATCGGTAATTTGAGATTTTAACAAACTAAGATTAACAATTTAATTGGTATAGATGATTATTTTTCAACATGTTCGACAAAATGTTAGATTAATAGCCCAAGGAATAATATGAAAGGACAAACATAAATGTAATTACATATACTGAAACCTAAATAAAAAGTCTTAGGATGTAATCTTTTCGGACAAGTTTTCGTATGAAAGTAAGTTTGGAACTAAAGGGATCCTCTGTTATAATAAGGAACAGGATTAGTTTGGGAAATCCTTGCACGGTAACTGTTAGAAATAAACTTGTAGTAACTTGTTACACAAACGTGTAACATGTACATATACATGTGCAACATATACAACGTACAGACATAACATGCGGTGGCTCAAACGGCGAGCGGGGGTAGAAATAAGTTGGTATTGATATTTTGAAAGGGAAAAGAAGCGGAGCTTCACGCATGGCAACTGATATCTTCTGTCAAATTACATGTTGATCTGAGCTGGCAATTTAAGTTGATTAAATTTCCCTTTTCCTCTCTTGTTAAATCAGAAAGAGACCGTTGAAAGCTCATATCGATTTCCAACATTCAGCAAAAACTTCTCATTTAGAAATTGTCCCCCGGGATTGTATAAATACATGTGGGCGAAATTCGCTGAAAATGTTCCAGGACATTATTTGTACCTACAACCTTTGCCTGAAAATTAAATAAAGTTATATATTATTTTACTTAGTAGATATTTATCTTCTGTTTTACTTAGTAAATATTTATTTCGTTCAAAACAAGTCTCTACCGGTTTATTCTAAAGCAGAAGTTAACAAGAAAAAGTGGACGATAGAATGCTCTCACAGTGTACTCGTATACAGGTTACCTACTAATTTTTCCTAAATACATTTTATTAATTTTAAGGGACCTGCCCACATAGAGTTGTTCTAAAATAATTCCCCTACAAAACGTCCCTTCCTTCTTAATAAGAAAAATATCAAGTAAATATGTCACATATCGCTCACTCCTTCCAAGAACGTCATTTATCAAAAATCGTCAATTTTCAGTTGTGCATTTTTCGGAATGCCTAGAAAATGTAATACATATATCCCAGCGAAAGCGGTATTTATATTAATATTTACCCGCTACAGGACAGAAAGTGTTATTTTTGCATTTTGAAGAAAAGGTATTGCTTAATTTGTTTTTTTTTTTCAAATATACTAAATACTTTTCAAATGGAGAAAAAACAATCACATAATTGACACTATATAAATTTATAATAACAGCATTTTGAGTGTGTCCAAATACTTGTTCACAAAATCTGAATTATCTCCAATTACAGGAGCTATTTTCATATTATTTTTGACATCTCATCAAAGATAAAGTAGAATATGGAAGTCTGGGCATTTACGGGGCTGACGACCGTCATAGGCTGGTTTAAGTGATCACTTTACACATGTGTAACATTCACCAATTCTACCCATTATTGACAACCACACTACTCAAATTCTTGGAAGTTCTGTATATATGAACCAATTTAGAAACCTTGTTCTTGAATCACTAAATTGAATCACTTGTCTGGTCAAATTATAAGCTTAAATAATAAAAATGAAAACGGTATTTTCTGGCGTTTCTCATGTGTGTGATTATAATCCAGGATTCGGATCTCACATACTGATATAAGAGTTTCTGCTTAGTAAAAAGCTTCTTTACATCTCACCAATAGATGTCTCTAGTGAAGTTCTAGTGATTCAAGAACAAGGTTTCTAAATTGGTTCATATATACAGAACTTCCAAGAATTTGAGTAGTGTGGTTGTCAATAATGGGTAGAATTGGTGAATGTTACACGTGTGTAAAGTGATCACTTAAACCAGCCTATGACGGTCGTCAGCCCCGCAAATGCCCAGACTTCCATATTCTTCTTCATCTTTGATGAGATGTCAAAAATAATATTATAATAACAGTTTATACAAAACATAAAAAGTGTAAGATTCAGAAAAAAAATATATTTGCGTGTATTCTACAGATTGGGATTATTGGTAGAGGTGGCATGAGTAATTCATAATTAAAATGTATTATTTATAACCAAAATCAATTTTTAAAACGGTACTTAATATTCAGACAGTGAAAAATACGTCAACAAGATCTGATAGAGGAATTATTCAGTAAATTACCGCTTACAATTCACTATTTAAAAACACAACTTCATGACTACCGGTTTCGAAAAACCATTTCATCATCATCATCATAAACTTATGTGAAATTGCTAAGGTCTCATTTTTCTATAAATATGAATTTATTATTATAACTATGTGATTTTTTGAGAGACAGAGAAAGAAAATATAGGAATCCAATGGGAATATTTTGAAAAACGGGCATTAAGTTAAAATTAATCGGTTATTTATTACAGGTAAGACTTTATTATTTACCTTATTTATTTCCAAATTTTTCTAGACTATTAAACGAAAATCAGTTTATTCACTTGTAAAAAATCTAAACCAGATTTTTTTTTAAATTATGATCTTCATAAATAACGTGATTGGGAAAAGCCGAATCATTATTATTAAAACACCTTAGATGTTCTTTGAATTTTTGTGATGTTTAGTGATGTGAATTGCGTCAATACGATGCAGTGCTCTATGCACCATTGGGTGCGGATAAGGGTTAGAAAGAAGGAACGATATGTGAGATATAGTCAATTTTTTTTAAAAATACAGCATCTAAATATGAAAATATTTAAATGAATTTTGACAAGAAATTAATATGAAGAAATTTTTTTTTTTTTTTTTAAACCCTTATCCGCACCCCAATGGTGCATAGGGCACTATGTCATATAAACACAGTGTTATCTTGATCGTTAACACATGAAGGAAAGGTGATCAGCCCTCCGCTTTAGGTACCAGTCCAGGGTAGTATTGAATAAATATTACAGTGAAAAAATCACTTATATTTATTTTACCCCCCCTGGGAATCGAACCCGGGACCTCCAGAACGGTAGGCGAGCATGCTGACCATTACACTACGGAGGCGGAAGAAAATTACGCATTCAATAATTTATAGTAAATATGGATTTTGTGTTGTTTGTATGTTTTACATACCTGTTTATATCGCAGTATTTTGATACAGAATAAATAGTTGTCATAAATCTTCCCGAAGGCATTTATCTATTTGTCTGGTAGAGTTAGACCGTTTTACCATCATTTGGTTTGGTAATCTTCATCTCATTTATATTCATATATTCAACATTCTTTATAACATCCTGATTCGCTTTTTTTGCTTGCCTAGAAAGCAGAGAACTGGCCCGATGTACGCTTGTTGACAAGGAAACGTTAGAGGAAAAATATTGTCGCAGTAAATCACGAAAAGGAAATCCTTAAACGACTCATCACTTCCGTCCTAAAAAGGCGGGAATCTCAGCTAAGGGTTTAATGCCAAGATTAAAAAACGCAACAAAAACAGATATTATTTATAGTTTATTGCGAACCTTCTCTCAATTTCTATTTTGATTCATGCGAAGAATATCTAAATACTCGTGATATTCCTTATAAATAATGTTGCCGTGTTACTTCTTAACCTCGTATCTCTGGAAAAAGACGTACTCGTACCCCATACCTCGTATCTTACTCTACTCGTAATAATTTATGATATAGTTCCACATTTCTGTTCTTGAATTGAACAAAAAAAACAGGACTGCTCATCAGAAAAAGTCGAACTATTCGGGGATATGTATAAGCCATACGTTCTACTTGATGAGAATTTGACTAATTTTTGGTCTTTTGGTCTATTTTACCAATTGTTTTCTACCACCAATAATTTATGTATTATTTTATTTATCGTGAAAATCCTTAAAATCATCTCGGATTGATAATAGTTATGATAATAATAAATTTGGATAACTTACATAGCGCCATTTTAGTAAAATACTACCTCAAGGGCAATTCACTGTGATTTAATGGCGTAAAAAGAAGTAGTAGAAGTATTTTAAAAGATCATCTCACTCACTATTTCTAACTACTGGCGGAAAAACATTCTATGCCATCGGCCCGCAACAGTAAAGTCACGCTTACCAATTTTATTACACTGGTTGCAAGCTGGTAAGATCACTTTACAGCAGTTGTTGTAGCCGATAGAAGCGTGAGATGTCTGTCAACCAATTAATCTAGAATACACAGCTCTTTTAGATACTCTGGAGCCATATTATATTTTGCTTTATATATGAGTAGACAGAACTTAACACGGATTGCAGTCGAGTCATTTTATTGTTTGGTAGACCCGCATATGTTCATGTGTTACAATAATTGAGTTAAATACTAAAAACGCATTTATCAACTGATGGGCAGAATCAACTGGCAGATTCATACGAAAGTTCTTAACATTCCTTAGCTGATAAAAGCTTGTCCCTGTACTTTTCATCTCATAGGTTTTCTCTCCATCTTCTGCACTGCGCCTTTAGCTGCATTCTTAAATCTCTGTTTACATTCATTCTAACATAACCATACAGAATGTTTGAAAACATCCGAAACATCACTTTATTAAATTTCAATAGGAACTGTTACCTTACATATAAACTAATAAAGTTTTATCAAGTTCTAGATGTGCCACTATATATTTTTATAACCAACTTGATAAAATTTAATTAATTGATTCGGCCGTCACTTATTATTTTATATATTTTAATTATTTCTCATTACCCATTGTGACACGTGTTTTGATGTATTCAGTATCATTATAAAACATCGTATGTGGAGGTAAGTGCAATATTTAGTTTTACCTGAAGCTTAAACTGATTATCTTGTCTTTATATAATTAAGGATCAACTCAACATTCCATCAATTCGATGCAGTAACATTTGTACCTTGGCTCGTATGAGGGTAAAAAGGTCAAAAAAAAAACAATCTCAGAAAAATAATTACCCTGGTATTGAAAAAATATTTAGAAAAATACTAAACGTTACTCGTTATGTTTCAGAAAGGATAGAAAATAAAGATTAAAAGGAAAACAAAAGTATTTTCAAAGGAGCAACTAACTTCTTGCGCTCTTCTTTATTTCGTGTACATATATTTACTGCCTTGAAACATTCTGAAAGTTCCTTTATCAACAAGACGCTTTACATACACATATCTCAACAAAATGGGCAAATAAATTAACCGAGTTCTATAGCCTTCAACGTCCACAAACGTAGCTTAATTTACAAGACACATTACTCCGGCATTTCGAAAAAGAGCGAAATAAATTTTGTTCCCATAAATGTTTGCATGATAATCGAATACATTCCCATAAATACGAAATAACCAAAGTTCCCGAGAACGAGAAGCGAAAGATACGAAAATGAATGGAACTCCATCGTTCTTTTGTAGAAGTCTGGCGCCGAATATCGTATAGGAAACTTGTGAATAGATAACCATATTGATTGCTTACTAAAGAATATCTGCGTACATTCACGATCCAAGAGCGCACGAGAAAACTCTACCCGACAGAGATAATAAAGAATTTATTTTGTTTTAGTATAATCAACGAACGTAATCAATAGAATTGTATTGAGACAAGCCGTAAAATCTTAACGCACGACTAGGTAATTTTATTTTTATTACCAAAACTTTTATTTTATTGGAAAAAAGACCTAGTTTGGTAGTATCTTACTCTCTTTGAACACGGAAAACCTTTTTTATCCCTATTTCTAATCAACAAATTAAAATGAATTTAACTTTATAAAATTAAACAACTTTGTTTTAAGCACTTTTTTATTGGTACACTTTATCTAACCGGTTTCGACAAGAACCTTGTCATCATCAGGGTTTATGTACTAAATTCTAAAACATTAAAATACTCATAATACCGGTTGGATAAAGTGTACCAATATAAAAGTGGTTAAAACAAAGTTCTTTTATTTTACAAAGTTTATAAAATGTGCCACAAAGTATCTGCAAAAAACATTCAAGAAATAAATTGAATTATTTACTAATTCGGAGTTTGTCGAATGACATGTTGATTTTTTTCAAAATTAAACACTAGTTTTCAAAAATAGTCGTGTGCAATGAAATAAAACGCATTAAGTTGTATTCTACAAATATTTAAATTTTTCCATTTATAATATACTAAAAATGTTGCAAAATATTAAATTATATTTACAATTAGTTTTAAAATATCTACATGTAAATATGTTTTTTGGATTTATGTCCGAAAAAAGGTACATAAAAAAACCTGGTGTTGTAATTGACCAACTTTTAAAGTATTATTCCAGTTGTTACATATACCAACTAGTTATAAAAAAATGTATTGATTAGACATAAAAATATTTTACATACCGTAGAACGGGGTTACTTAAGCTTCGATGTGTTACTTGAGTCAGAACAGTTGGAACATCTCTGATGAATTGGTTGATAGACGTCTCACGCTTCGATCGGCTACAATATCTGCAATGGGCAAAGTGATCTTACCAGCTCGCAACCAACGCACTAAATTTGGCGAGCGTGCCTTTGCTGTTGCAGGACCGACGGCGTGGAATGCTCTTCTACCAATGGTTAGAAATAGTGAGAGTGAGATGATCTTTAGAAAAAGACTAAAAACACATTTGTTTGCCAAATCATTTCCACCATAATATTTTCCCTAATTCGTTCACAGTGAAGCGCCCTTGAGGTATTATTTTACGAAAATGGCGCTATATAAGTTATTCAAATTTATTTATTATTTATTTATTTGAGCCCAGTACAAAAAAGAGATTTAAATCTGTATTTGGTCTACAATAATGAACGTGTCGTGACAATAAGTGTCGCATGTCAGAGAAACAATGAATCATGTCAATACGTTCATTATTGTAGACCAAATACAGATCTAAATATTTTTTGTACTGGGCTCAAGTAACACATCAAAGTTCAAGTAGCCCCGTTTTACGGTATTGATAAAATTTTAAAAAAAGTGTTGTATGCCACTGTTCATTCCCTTCTATAGTTTGGTATTGTAGAATAGGAAAAAGTACATAACAACGCACTGATCTGTTAAAATAGAGTAAAATTATTTAAATTATTCAAAAAAAAAACAAATTTATTCAACAAAAATATAATAATATTTTCAAATTTTTTATCCCTTTATGCAGGAACCATTTTTAGAAATACAGCACTTTTTCAAATATTTTGAATGATATGAATGTAAAAATGACTCCCTTAACATTCTAAAATGATTTAAGAATTTATTTAATTGATTGGGCCGTCACTCTAAGTCAAAAATAATTTGTAAATTATTTTACAATTTCAAACTTTGCAAACATTCCTCACCTCTTCCACATTCATCCATCTCCTCATACAAACCCGCCGATAAATCCGATCTGACCACTTTCCAGTATTTGAAACACTTGATCATGCCAATTTGTCTTAAATTAAATTCAAAGTAGCATAAATATTGGTATACTCGTATACGCATATAAAACAAAAATTACTTTAAGTTTTCATTATTACAGATAAAATATATTTTAATTTACTTGTTAATTTTTAAATCAAACACAGATATTTTGAGTCTACTAAGTTGTATTTTTTTTAAAACACATAAAAATTAATATGGTGACAATTGTTTCGCCAAGCTATGGTATTTCCAAACGAATATTTTTGTTCAATTGTCACAATATTATTTTTTATGTGTTTTTTTAATAAAATACGGCTTAGTGGGCTCAAAAAATCTGTGTTTGATTTAAAAATTAATACATTAATTAAAATGGAGTTCTACAAATTAAACGCCAAATCAATTATTATATATATTTTTTTAATTGCGTATATAATTAACAATGGAATTGTTCCAATAGTGAGTGCGGAAAATTTACGACGAAATGAAACACAGATATCCGTTTCTGATAATATTTCAGTAAAACTCTTTCTTACTTTTGAAGGATTCCAATATCTCCTTTAGTTTAGGTCATTTGTACCACATGTTACCACGAATATCGTTCCCATATATCGGAACCTTACCTTCGGTAATTTCCCCCCATTTCCCTTTATTTAGTATGAAAAAATACCGTAAATTATTTTAAGCGTCTAATAATATTTCTGGCGTTTTGTATAAGTATCAAATATCATTTATGGAGATGTTTTTTCTTAAAATATTATTAAAGTTTTCAAATTTGATTGATTTCTCAAATAAGATGATTATTTTTAATTTTTTCAGGCGCTATTTTAGCTTCGGGTTGCGTTTTTATCCGCTCTTTCCGTTGACAATCCAAACCAGTCATTGACAAGTCCTGTAAATGCCTTGATCTCCATATTCCCATATCAATATACATCTAAAACTATTTCATATATTTTTCAATGAAAACCCAAGTGTTTTTTTTTTTGCCGGAGGATACCTTGTACATTGTTTAACAATTTAATAACAAAAAATAGTATAAAAATAATATATATGTCTACATTTAAAGCTTAACAGAATTTCTGAAAAAAAACAAAATTTAAGTAAAAAACACACACACACGCAAAATAAATGATACAAAACTTTTGTATCATTCATAAGTATAAACAATAAACAAAGGGTGTAAGTCCCTCTCCAAGCACAATGCTTAGTATCTTTTATGGAAAGGAACTACGTACCTAGTATAAAGATATGTTAAAAGTAGAAATGTCTACCATAGGGATTTTTTTACAACATTTTGAGTGTGTCCAAATACTTGTTCACACAAGTATTTGGACACACTCAAAATGTTGTAAATAAATTATCTGGTCAAATTATAAGCTTTATAATGAAAATGAAAATGGTGTTTTCTGGCGTTTCTCATGTGTGATTATAATCCAGGATTCGGACCTCACATAGTAATATAAGAGTTTCTGCTTAGTAAAAAGCTTCTTTACATCTCACCAATAGATGTCTCTAGTGAAGTTCTAGTGATTCAAGAACAAGGTTCTTAAATTGGTTCATATATATAGAACTTCCAAGAATTTGAGTAGTGTGGTTATCAATAATGGGTAGAATTGGTGAATGTTACACGTGTGTAAAGTGATCACTTAAACCAGCCTATGACGGTCGTCAGCCCCGTAAATGCCCAGATTTCCATATTCTTCTTCATCTTTGATGGGATGTTAAAAATTAACATGGGATTTTTTCATATTTTAATAAATAAAAATAAAAAGTAAATTAAAAAAGCATCCATCATATAATTCATCTCCGCAACTCAATATTTGTAAACATAACGCATGTGACCTATTGAGCGTCATAACCGCGAGATGCTGAATGGTATATTTTATTTTTTCCTCTTCCACTTCCGCAAATGACGTGGAATTTTGCGGCATTTCCGAGCTTCAGTTCCATCTGAGGACCGGAAGCTTGGCATTGAAGGTTGACGGTAGAGAATTTCCGGATTCCATAGAATAGACCGCCATTGAACAACTTTGCACTTAACAACTTGGCAAGGCCTTTTTAAATGTAAAGCGCATATCGTGTTATAGAAATTTTATAACGGAGTTCCTTTTAGAAACATACCAGATGCATTGTATCTTACTACGAAAATGCGCTTTGTACTTTGCCAAGCTATAAAATCTCTTTGCGCAAGTGTTTTAGCATATACTATAAACCAGATATTTGACACAAACAACATGAGTATTCATTTATTTTTATTCTTATTTGTAAATCTGGAGTGTCTACAGGATCATAAAATTCTCTTCATTTTCAATCTACATAATAAAATATGACATTTTATTTATTGTTTCGGCATTCGCTTTGTGGTAAGACATGATGACATTGTAAAAGAAAACTAGTTTCGAAAGTTATACTTCCATCTTCAGGTCCAAATATAAACTTAAACATAATAAATAAATATCTGTTCTTCAAAAAAGTAGAGGGGTAAAAGAAAAGTGATAGTTGTTACACAAAAATTAACTCAAGTGGTAAAAAACAAGTGTTTTTCTTTTACAATAAAATATGACCATGTATCACCTTCTCGCCCCGAAATAAAATGGCAGCATTTCAATAAGGACATAAATCTACAATCTCTCTCCGTCTCTTTCTCTCTTTCTCTCTCAACTATATAATATTCTTCATAACGCCCCTAAATATCTTATTGAAACTTTATGTATTTTACAAATTATTAAAAATTAAATACTTATATAAGACCACTTAATAAATTTTATTCCATTTCACTGGACTAGTTTCAAAATCTATTCATTCGAACCCATATCCAAACCCCAATGGTGCATAGGGCACTGCATCATATAAACGCAGTGTTATCTTGATCGTTAACACACGAAAGAAAGGTGATCAGCCCTCCGCTTCAGGTACCAGTCCAGGATAATATTGAATAAATATTAGAGTGAAAAAATCACTTATATTTATTAGACCCCACTCTGGGAATTGAACCCGGGACCTCCACAAAGGTAGCCGAGGGCGCTGACCAATACATCTACTTCGAAATCTATAAAAAAAAATATTGACAAGTTTTTTTTTTGTAATCACCTGTCTATGAAAACTATTATTTTTTAATCTAGTCGTGTGAAATAAAATAAAACTGATTTGGTGGTCTAATACAAGTGTTTTATTTTTGATAAGCAACATGGAACTCCACAAACTTAATGCCTAATCAATAAATAATTTACATTTCAGATCATGAGCTGCCGCTACGATCTTCTCAAGAGAAAATGCTTTCTATTATTTTATGCCTCATCATTTTTCGGCAATTCTTCTTTTGTCTAAGACTATGAAATGAATTACCTCTTATTGTAAAAAAACGCCATTTCTGATAACGTTCAATAAACGTCTGGAAAATTACTATCATGGAAACTTAAACAACCATCATATTACACTTTCTTGATTATTTTACGTCTTCACCCTCAAGAATTTACCTGATACTTGTGTGAATATTCACTCTGTGTGTCTGTGATAAATATATTTCTATTTTTATGTTTCTAAATCCGTGCTTCAAGCATTTTGAACAAGCAAAATAACATTAAAAAATGTTTGTTACTAACTAACTAACTAACCATCACGCCGCTTCCACCATCAGAGGTAGGCAGAGAGAATCGAACGCCACAACACTATACCTTTGCAAACATTTTTATCCCTATCCACATTCATGCGTCTCCTCTTACATACCCGACGATTATTACGACTATTGACCCGGCCGCTTTCAAGTATTTGACATACTTGATTGTGCCAAGTTTAACTCGGTCTTCCTCTGCTTATATTTCTAACTACATTCACCTCATAAATTTGTTTCACCGTTGTTTCCTCACTCATACGTTACACATGTCCAAACCATCTCACCACACCTTTCTTAATTTTATCGATAATGCTTATCTCAGCCTTACATTCTTTCCTTATTTCATCATTCGAACATCCATCAAACGTCGTTTTTTCACACATGTTTGTTTTTGTTCATAAATGCACTTTGAAATCATATTTATACATCATTTTAAAGTCGTTCACGAGAAAATAGTTTTTGACAAAATGACGGCTGAAATTTCGTTGAGGTCTTGTTAAAGGTCATGTCAAAATTCTAAAGTCGGATGTCAGCTTTACCATTGTCTGACAAGATCAGAATTGTTTTAAATGAAATGTCAATCTGGGAGCATCAGGATTGGATGGGAGTATAATGAAAAATAAAGTTAATACAGGAAAATCATTTAAAGCATACACTCATTATGTACGTACATTCGGTAATTGATTGTTACGTAATTTTTTTAAATAAAAAAAATATTAATTTTTTGCTAAGTGTTTGTATATTTTAAAAAATTAAAAGGAAGTGGACCAGAGTGCCAAAATAACATATAAATTGTGTGTCCTTTTTCTTTTTCTAACTCATGTCCGCACCAATTGGTACAAAGAGTACTGCATCGTATAGAAGCAGTGTTATTTTAATCGTTTTTTTAGTAAATGTGTGCAATATTAAATGCGCATCAATTTATTTTTCTTTAATGAGTTGCAATTCTCGATTCATGATTCAACTCTTATACCAGAAGTATAATTTTCATTATATGAATAAAGATTTTGTATCTCAAAGCCGATTCATACTAAGAAAAAAAAATCCTAAATACATATTTATTCCCTGTTTTTTTGTACGCTGTTATATTTTTCATGATAAATTGTTAAATAATATTTTTAAAAGCAAACATCGAAGATATAAAAACTTTGCAATATTATCTTTTTAAGTCAAAGTAGAGAAAATTTACAGAATTAGTACTCAGTTTTACAAGGTTATACGTTTAAAAAACTGATTTATGTTTATTAAGGTATTATTTATTTCACAAAGTAAAAAGAGCAATTGGTATTTTCAAAGAAGTATTTTTCAATTTTACGAGTATGATAAAAAAAAAATATGAGTCATTTTTATGAAATAAATACACCTATCACTGTAATAAATCTATTTTTATACACATTTGTTCTATATTCGTTTACTGTCAATATAGACAGTTTCGATAGTCGATTAAAATTGTTTGTATAAACTTTGTAAAAGGCAAGAGGAATAAAATGAAAAAAGAATATCTTATACATTATTTATTTATAATGTTATATAACATTCAATTAGATGTATCACATTAATTCTTAAATCTATAATCACATATAAGTATAATATATAAAATTCATTATAGATACTAAGCTACTTGCGTTAAATATTTTATTATACAAAATAACACTCAATTTTAATTAATATAAATGATAACAAAATTAACAGTGGAAATAAGTTACTTGGTGTGGGGAGCTTGTTTGAAGAGTTAGACGTAACTGAAACAAAAAAAGTTTAATCATAATTTTTCCATTTTTAAAGCCTTTCATATTTAATAGTTTATTTTTGTTTGTACTTCGTTTTTATGGATTGAACATTTAATTTAAAAAAAATTAAATGTTTTTAATTGGGTTCATAATTTAATTTAACGTTTCACTTAATCGGAAGTTATCTGTTTTAGAAATGTGACTCAAGGCCAACTGTTACTTTTTCTCGATTTATCTCGATGTCTTTTCAGCTAAGATTTTGATGCCAAATTGTCAAATATATTAGACGCTAGAAATGCGCAATCCGCAGTCAAATTTACTGACTATCTTTTTTTGATCATAATCATTTATATAATTATTTAATGACTGCTTAAATCATTATTCAATACGGTCATTTAGTTCGATCGCTCATGTCTAATCAGTTTATAATGACTACTACTACTAAGAATATGTAATGCTAGAAAAATAATAATATAATAATTTTTAAACATGTTATTCATATAATTTGATTAACAATTCAAAATCATGATAGTATTAAACAACAAAATATTTATCACTTTTGAAAATATTAAGCTTTACTTTGATTACTAGAAAAGGCATATTTTTAAGCTACAACAAAAAAATTAGAAATTCCCAGATGATAACAAAAATATGTACGATTTTCTGGTGTCAACTCAAGAAAAAAATATGAATTCTTACCTCTTCCTAATCTTGGTGGCCCATCACTCTCCCTGAGTGGCAATTCGGCCATTTGGTTATACAGATGCAGGACCTTGGCCAGGCATCTCAGGATTGGAGGTCCTTCCATGTAGTGCTCGGGCAACAGGAACAAGGATACAGATAGCTCCGCCTTGTACAGACCGTCTTCAACTGGCTGTTGACGCAGCAATCCCGGACTTATCTGCGAAAAAAGATGTATACCTAAATACCTTCTGACGAATTTCAGGATCAAGGATAATGATAGCTTGGTCTAGGTCAGGGGTGAGAAGAAAGTGGTTTACAAGGCATATGTAACTTTGTATTTTAAGCTTTTTTATTATTTTAGCTCCCGTTTCTTGTTCTCCTAATAACAACTTCGAAGAAAAATATTTATAAAAAAAACGATGATAATTGAGAAACACGGTTATTAATATCAATAATCAAATTAAAAAGTCATTTTTTATTCATTTCATTTTTTTAAGCATTTTTTTTAAATGTGTCTTAACTTAACATGAAACATGGATCATTCTTCCCATGGAAGTCTGAGTATCCCAGGACTTACGATCTGGCGTTTGGCTGGCTTAAGCAATCACTTTATACACTTGTGTAACGTCCACCTTTCTACCCATTATTGAACATCTACATTGCATGAATTCTTGAAACCTGTATATACGTATATGTAATAGTCTTAGATCCTTCCGCATACAGGTAACATTTTTTATGCATTCGTGAAGTAAGTCGTAAAATCAGGCTTCCATTTTTTTCATAAAAAAAAGAAATCTTAATACGCGAATTATAATCATTCAATGTATAAGGGTTTTTCAATTAATAAAAATATTATTTTGTTCATAACGAAGCTATTATTTAAATTTTTGCACAACGAATGCAAACCTCGCATTTTCTTATATAAAATATCATACATATTTTTCCTATCTTTGTTTTATTATACATTCGTTCCACGTTCCGAATAAACCTTTCTTCATTCTTATCCCAAACATGCACTTCATATTCTGACATACGTACATCAATCAAAAATAGTTATTCTCTCGAGAATCACATTTTTTGGCTAAATATTACATCAGTCTAGTTTCAATAACCTTTCTAGAAATTTTCTTACCGTCTTTAAAAAGACACGTAAAATTAGTATCAATACGTAATAAGCAATAAATCTAAATTGAAAACAATGTGGATACATTTTTAATTGTAGGCACTGTTTTGTATGTGGCTACATTTCATATTCGTGTATTATTTTGAAAAGTGCACTTTAAACCTTTCTTTCATGTTTCATTACCATTTTAAATATTCATTGCACGTAAAACGTACACGTGTTTTGAAAAACATCGCAAAAGCTTTGTATTTTCACAACAAATAGGGGTTGATGCTGCAAGAGCGTCATATGGAGGAAAGCTCCATCAGGCCTCACGTATAGTTAATTTAATTGTCCTCGGGTCATATTTCTTCTCCCAACATTCCATAATACCTAGTCTGTGTACTCATGTGTGAACATATGAACCATAAATTCTCAAACATTCAATGAAAATAATATAAGACTCTTTAAACATATGGAATTGCAGCATCGTGTTGAAAAAATAAGGAAGAAAGTAGACTGAATTTAGTCGAAATGCATTGAATGATAGATTTTCAAATGGTTATATAAGGAAAAAATGCAAGGCTGAGACAAGCTTTATTGATGAAATTAAGAAAAAAATTGTTTGGGCATGTGTGTCAAATGAGTAATGAAAGAATTCTAACCCTTATCCGCACCCAATGGTGTATGGGGCACTGCATCGTATTGACGCAGTTTGATCTTAATCGTTGCTCACCTGAAGGCAAGGTGATCTCTCTTGCGCTTCAGAAATAGTCCAGGGTAATATTAAATACACATTTGAGTATAAAATCACTCATAATTATTTCAACCCCCCCCCCTTGGAATCGAACCCAGGACCTGCAGCACGGTAGCTAAACACACATTATATTACACCACGGAGGCGGATAATAAAAGAATAGTAAAAAAATATGATCCTTACGTGGTCAGTAATAGAAGCACAGAGAGACCGAGGAAAAATTGGCACGATTAAGTTTTCCAATTACAAAAACGATTACAAAACATTTTTTATTAGCCTTAATATGAACATTCACCATTTAAAATGATTAATTTTTAGTTTTAAAATTGAAAATGTTAGAGAATCGCTGAAGTGTGTGGTGGTAGAAGTAATATGAGGTATTATGTATTATCGGCGATGCCGTTGATTGGTTGAGGCTAAGCATATATGGAGATATGAAAGCGAACGGACGCCTCTAGGGAAAGAACGTGTGGGGAATCTAAAAAGGCTCTGTGGCGTCAAATACAAATACCGCGTCAATAAAGTCTCGAGAATATTTTAACCCCGGGGTAAGAGTGCTGGCTAAGGCATTAAAATATACAAGAAATTTCACTTCAAACATAGCCAAAAGAAAAACAGAACCATATTTCTAAAAATATAAATGCATTAACCTTCCCTTCCCGGTGTTGTGTACCTAGTACACATTGCTTCTAATAACTATTAATATCTCTATACATATAATAAATATTTTATTTATTGTTTCGGCATTAACTTTGTGGTAAGACATGTTACAATAATTAAAGAAAACACTTCGTTTTTTACCACTTGAGTTTAATTATAGACTACATGTTTCAGAAGCTAAACTTCCATCATTCAGGTCTGTATAATAACTAGTTATTATACAGACCTGAATGATGTTATGTTATATTATATGATATATTATATATAATCAGGAGTTATTATACAGACCTGAATGATGGAAGTTTAGCTTCTGAAACATGTAGTCTATAATTAAACTCAAGTGGTAAAAAACGAAGTGTTTTCTTTAATTATTGTAATATAATAAATACAAGGCTAAGATTTTAGATATTCCTGCAAAACATATTAACGCATTGATTTAAAAAATAATATTATTAATAATCAGAATTTATCGGGTACATCGGATGTATTTTGTGAATATCGCAAACAAATTCACGTATAAACAGCGCGTGAAGAGTGTGTGGGAACCGCAACACTATATTCGCATCTCGCTCTTGCATACTTGCACTGTGCAAGCATGAGAAGTTCAAAGCTCAATGTTCTTTGGCTAGTGGCTAGTAGGCAAGCGGCATTAGCTTTAGGGCTTCCGACAAGAGTGGGCCTATGCTTGTTCCGTGAGCGTTGCCAGGTGGTTTTTTAATGTTTTCAGTAAATAAATCTGAATTATTATAATTTTTTACTTCATTTATAATTAATTATGGGAATAAGCTATGAATTTCGTATTTTTTCGATTTTAAAACCGCTAATTTTTTATTGTGTAGTGACTACCCAACACCGTGACGCGCGTTTTAACTTTAGCACCAGAAAGGAAAGGTTAAGCGAAAATTCTTGATAATGGATACAGAAATAAAATTTCTATAATATTTTTTTAAATACTTTATAACACATTTTATAAAACATCGCACAATAAAAATAAAATTATTTCAACCACTTTTATATTTGGTATATTTCTCTAACCGGTTTCGACATGAACCTTTTCATCTTCGAAGATGTATATTTACATATCCATGCCTGAAGATGACAAGGTTTTTGTCGAAATCGGTTGGAGAAAGGTACTGTTTTACTTTTATTTTATAAAGTAATAAAATTCATCAGAGGCACATTTGGAATGATTTTGTAGATGTAGTTGTTTATTTGTTTTTTTTTCTTACATTTTCCTGAATCAAATTATTTTTATTTTAAACTACCTAACCAATAAGCAGCTTTCCAAGGAAAAGGAGAAAAAATAGAGCGCTGCTCCAATATTTGAAAATAATCTTTGCCTTTTCCACATTCATGTACCTTCTCATACACACTCATCAATTATTCAGACTCCCGACTTAACTACTTTCAAGTAATTACGATCTTAATCATGCAAAATTTTCCTTAATCTTCTTTTACCTCTATTTCCGAATAAACGTTTAAAAGATGTGACAATTCGTCTGCTGCCCTCAGATGCCGATTTGTGAAATAATTAGGTTTCACCAATTGAATAAGGGTAGGATTTATTTAGTATTATTTCACATTTACGGTAGCCAAATACGCTTACAAGAATTATGTATTTATATATATATATATATATATATATATATATATATATATATATATATATATATATATATATATATATATATATTTATATATATATATATATATATATATATATATATATATATATATATATATATATATATATATATATATATAAATATATATATATATATATATATATATATATATATATATATATATATATATATATATATTTATATATATATATATATATATATATATATATATATATATATATATATATATATATATATATATATATAAATATATATATATATATATATATATATATATATATATATATATATATATATATATATATATATATATATATATATATATATATATATATATATATATATATATATATATATATATATATATATATATATATATATATATATATATATATATATATATATATTTATATATATATATATATATATATATATATATATATATATATATATATATATATATATATATATATATATATATATATATATATATATCTATATACATATATTTATATTTATATATATAAATATATATATATATATATATATATATATATATATATATATATATATATATATATATATATATATATATATTTATATATATACATAGAAAAAAAGATAGTATAAAGCGGTAAAGGAGAATGGCAGCAATTGCTAAAGCACTCGATGTTCATACCCGTACGTGTACGGGTCCCTTGATACAAAATATATCTTGTTAATTGCAATATACACCTTACAATGAAGTGGTGCAAATTTTCATTTATGAGTGAATTAAGTGATTATTTAAGTCAGCATGACAGGCCAAAATACCGAAAACATCTATATTTTCTCTCATAAATTTCTTCGTCTCTGTTAGACAACTTTTATACATCTTGATAACAATCTCAAGAAATATTACTTATTGATTCGGCATTAACTTTGTTTAGTTTTAATTTGTACCAGAAGATGAAAACATCTGTCGTTTTCGAAACTAGTCGTAAATAAAAATAAAACTCATTAAAGTGGTATATTCAAGTGTTTAATTTTAATAAAATCTCAAGAAATATTATATTTTTTAATTATGCAATAGCCAAGATGTAGACATATTCGATATAAGTTTAACTAAATTCTTTGTTTTATCTTCTCCTTAAATAATCTGTCTCAATGTATGTACACTGTGAATTATTTATTTGTTCAGTAAGAAAGGGTGTTTAACTTGTATCAAAGCCGTACTTTAATTAACGATGTTGTAAACACGCCACGTGTGACAACGAGTGACAGAGTTCTAATTTTAAAGTTGTTATTTAATTTTAATTATCTGCTTGGAAAAAAATTTAATAAACCAAAGATGCTGCTGCAAACTCAAACATGAAGAGTGATGAGATTTGTGATTTACTTATGAGTTCCAAAAAAGTATGAGTGTGACTGTCAATCATGTGAAGTATGGTGAATGTAACATGTCGCCCACTCCTTTCAAGGACGTCATAAATCAAAAATCGTCAATTTTCAGTTCCCCGTGTTTTCGGAATGCCCATAAAATGTTCTATATCCCAACAAAAAGGCAAATTTTTAACTAAATATTTAACCGCTACAGGGCAGAAAATATTGTTATTGCATTTTGAATGAAATGTAGTGTTTAATTATTTTTTTAAAGGTACTAAATATTTTTTAAATGGAGAAAAAACCTTCAGTTTTCACCTAAAAAGATCTGTTGCACAGTAAAAAGTTCAATAAGTGGCTTGATATTTATTTTTAATACATTGTATAATATTTTTAAACTTTAAAAACGTTCTCCTGAAAAATCAAGTTTTTTTATTTATGATGTTCTTGAAAGGAGTGAGCGATGTGTGTAATGTGAACATTTGATATTTCATCGTATTGATTCAGTGTTATATTGATCGTTACTAACATGAAGGGTACCATTAAAGGGTAATCTTAAATAAGTTTAAGAGTTTTTTTGTTTGTTTGTTTATACTTAGACTTTCATTTTCTTTTTCATCTCAGATGTCAAAATGCAAAAATAATGTCCAAGTAGAAAAATCCAATCCAGGATTTGGACCTCACATACTAATAAAAGAGCTTCTGCTCAGTAAAAAGGTTATTTTCATCTCACCAATAGATGTCTCTAGTGAAGTTCTAGTGATTCAAGAACAATGTTTCAAAATTGGTTCATATATATATATATATATATATATATATATATATATATATATATATATATATATATATATATATATATATATATATATATATATATATATATATATATATATATATATATATATATATATATATATATATATATATATATATATATATATATATATATATATATATATATATATATATATATATATATATATATATAGAACTTCCAAGAATTTGAGTAGTGTGGTTTTCAATAATGGGTAGAATTGGTGAATGTTACACGTACGGAATATTGTATTTGGGGGCACTTACTTGCATCGCGTTGATGAAGAATGTGAGGTTCGCCAGGGGGCGGGATGGGGGCGCCGTGCAGTTGGCCCTCAAGATGTCCCCGGGGTCGTATTGGGGGCGCTCTGTCACTATGATCGGAGGCCCGGGCGGCAGAGCTGAAACAAGGTATCTAAATAAAGTAACAGAATGACTCATGTCAAGTTACCATGTCAAGTCCAAGTGTCAGTAACCGGTCGGCTAATCTTGACAGCTTTGAATTTATTTATTTTTATAAAATAATTGCTTAAGTTTTTTTTTTCATTTTTATTTTAATTTATTCGTAACCGGGTTTCGTCGTTACCGACATCATCTGATTGGTATGAGGCTAGACAGAATTTTTTGTTCTATTACTAATTAATTCTATGTTATACAGCTTTTTATAAAATAATTGCTTTAGGTTTTTTTTCTTTTTTTATTTGATTCGTAACCGGATTTCGTCGTTACCGACACTATCTGATTGGTACGAGGCTAGACAGAATTCTATGTTACATATACAACATGGCGGGGGTTTAATAAAAACTTTTTTTTTAATTTATCCGACAAAATGAATTTAAATTTAATGAATTTAAGTAGTGTAAAAGAATAAAAATATAAATTTAATTTATGGTAAGGGTTTCAAGTAGGATTTGATATTATTGTTGTATTGTAGAATGATTAATTTTTTATGCATAAATAGTCGACTTATAATCGAATAATTTTAACGGTCATTGTTAAAACTATTTAATGAACTAACCATAACGCCGCTTCCCCAAGCGGGTAGACAGAGAATAAAGAACGTCGCACCAGTCTTTTTTCAGCTTTTTCACATTCATGCATCTCGTCATATATACCTACCCGCCGATTATTCCAACGACATTGGCCTCACAAAGATTTTTTAAAAAGCATTAAATATTTTTCAGTTTTATCAACGACAAAAAATTATAACAATATCGTTAGCCTGGCCATAATGAAACAATATTATTCCTTGAAATCTTACGTGAACTAAAAAAAAAACTGCATCTAGTTAAACGTCAATTATATGAAGGCAAAATTATAAGTCTTCAGGAACCACTCCAAGGGAAATGTGTAAAAAAAATGTAAAATTACAAATATTTATTTTGACTCTATTGGGAATCGAATCAGGTAAATAATCCAAAATAGTATCCAAATACACTAACAATAATAATATTATGATAATACAACTATGACAAACAATCTTATACAACAAACAGGTTTACTTCCAGGTTTGTAAATAATACATCAATATCAAACGGAAACAAAGGTTTAACGTTAATTGGAACAGACACTTTTATATCAACTACTGTTACTATATAGAAGTTGTAGTGATCCCTTCGTGAATCCACCCCTATTCGACCCCCTCCCTTTCAACGGCAACTAATTTCCCACCCTCACATCAGCCTCAAGGGATTGGTCTAATTAAGGGTTCGTCTACCTGAGCGTCACACCTCTCATACAGATTCATCGAACCGTCCATTCAATAAAATATATCGGATATAATATATCGGACATATTATATCGTTTATAAAATGGCGCTTTTAGGAAATTGATAATACCCGATTGAGGCATTTATATTTTATAAATCGATACATCTTAGTATTGAAGTTGAAACTCTATCCAAATAATGGAAACCTTTGACTAAACTTTTACGGGAAAAAATATTTTTTTAAAGTTGTATTTTATCACAGCGAAGCTTCGTTTATTTTACGAAAACGGGGTTATTAAAATCATCCAAAAATTTTATTATTATTACTCCTTACGTATGTGTGTGTTTGATCCTCATTTCAGAATATGATATGATTTAATTTTTAGTTTTTATATAGTTTAATTAAATTTTTTATTGATTCGGCATTAACTTTGTGGAATGACATGTTAAAATATATATATTTTTAATTAAACACTTGAATATACCACTTGATGAGTTTTATTTATATATACGACTAGTTTCGAAAACTTACATATGTTGTCATCTTCTGGTAAAAATTATAACATAATTAATTTAATTAAAAGTCGTATATATACATAAAATTCATAAAGTGGTATATTCAAGTGTTCATTTTTTTTTAAATAAATACATATTGTAATTTTAATAATTTATATAAATTTTCCCTTAATTTGTTTAGTTTTTCTGTCTATCTCCTATTTCATCCTCTTTTATTATTAAAATAATGCATTTTTTTTGTTGGAACCAAAATCTGGTGAAGGCTTTAAAAAAACTTACCACAGGAATGGATACTACATGACTTGGATATGTATAAATTCAAAATAATTTAGTCATGCGAATATTAAAATTCAGGATCAATAGTGTACGTTATACAGTTCTTTTAAAGGATTCATTAAATCAAAAACTAACTAACTAACTAACTAACTAACCATCACGCCGCTTCCCCGCAGGGGTAGGCAGAGAGAATCAAACGCCACACCACTCTGTCTTTGCAAACATTCTTTGCCTCTTCTACATTCATGCATCTCCTCATACATACCCGACGATTATTACGACTCCTGACCCGGCCGCTTTCAAGTACTTGACATACCTGATTGTGCCAAGTTTTCCTCGGTCGTCCTCTGCTTCTTTTTCCAACTACATTCGCCTCATAAATTTGTTTAACCGTTCTTTCTTCACTCATACGCTCCACATGTCCAAACCATCTCAACACACCTTTCTTAATTTTATCGATAATGCTTATCTCAGCCTTACATTCTTTCCTTATTTCATCATTCGAACATCTATCAAACATCATTTTGCCACACATTCGTCTGAGGGATCGCATTTCGACTGCATTCAATCTGCTTTCATCAAATCAAACACGACAAATCAAAAGCATTAATAATGTTTAAAAGGCTTTGATATTTCCTTCCTTTAAATTATTAATAATAAAAATAATAAAACCCTTATCCGCACCCCAATGGTGCATAGGGCACTGCGTCATATAAACGCAGTGTTATCTTGATCGTTTACGCATGAAGGAAAGGTGATCAGCCCTCCGCTTCAGGTACCAGTCCAGGGTAGTAATGAATAAATATTACAGTGAAAAAATTACTTGTATTTATTTTACCCCCCTTGGGAATCGAACCCGGAATTTAAATTATTATATTTTGTTCATGTTAGACATCAATAATTTGAACAGTTTTTTAGCATCTGAATAAAGTACTTTAATTAATTTTTAATTAACTGCTTATAATATCACATATCGCTCACTCCTTTCAAGAACGTCATAAATCAAAAAACTTGATTTTTCAGGAGATCGTTTTTAAAGTTAAAAAATATAACATAATGTATTAAAAATAAATATCAATCCACTTATTGAACTTTATACTGTGTAACAGATCTCTTTAGGTAAAACCTGAAGGTTTTTTCTCCATTTGAAAAATATTTAGTATATTTAAAAAAATAATTAAAAAATACCCTTTCTTCAAAATGCAAAAACAACATTTTCTGCCCTGTAGCGGGTAAATATCATGTTAAAAATATGCCTCTTTTGCTGGGATATAGTACATTTTTTGAGCATTCCGAAAACATGCATAACTGAAAATTGACGATTTTTGATTTATGACGTTCTTGAAAGGAGTGAGCGATATGCCATTAGTGAAATAAACATATTCTTGATTAGTAGTATATGAGAAGGGTTAATTAGTTTGGATTAAAACGTTACCAAGTGAGTTCGTTTACCTTTTCACTACGCAGTCTAAATTTACATCATATTCGACAAAACACTTGTTCTATCAAGGCTCTATTAGCTTTTCTCTGACATCTCTACAAAGATGAAGAAAAATATGGAAGTCTAGTTATTTACAGGGCTTATGCCCTGTCACAGGCTGGTTCAGTGATAAGTTACATTCACCATTCTACCATGATTTACAACCACACTTCAGCCACACTCCATTTTCAGACATTATTTTTATGTTATTCTCAATATTATTAATATTTAAAGCATTTACTTCATGGTTAGTCATTTTTACTTTTTTTTTACAAAAACGTTAGTAATATTAGTATATAACCAGTCACCGATATTTTTTATGTCTATTGGTTTCAAGACGTAGCCGTCTCAGGACAATCACAAGGTAGTATTGTTTGCATGCTGTGGTAGTGATTGTCCTGACGAAGAGACGGGTACGGTCTCGGTGAGTGGTTATATACTAATATTTATGGTTTAATTGACACCTTATATACATGATACATCTGGACACCATCTATCGTAGAGTTTAGTAGGTATTTCAATTACCAGAGACCTATATGTATGAAGATTCATACTATTTTTTTAACGAACTAGTAGTAATTTCCATTAAACTTATATTTTGACCACTCTACCCGTGTTTGACAACCACAATACCAAATTTTTGGTACCCTAAGATTTGTCATAAATCTCATGTCACTTCATGTTTGAGTTAACAGCATCATCTTTGGTTAGTTTGAAAAAGCTTTTACTAAAATAGACACAAAAGTATTGTTTTAATCTCATAAAAATGAGACCTTTTTATGAAATCCCCCTTTTTGTCGGTGTGCATAAGTATCTGAGCCATCTAGTGTGCATGTAAACACCGCATCAAGTTCATATAATGAGAGTAGGTACGACATATCGCTCATTCCTTTCAAGAACGTCATAAATAAAAAAATGATTTTTCAGGAGAACGTTATAAAGTTTAAAAATATAACACAATGTATTAAAAATAAATATCAAGCCACTTATTAAACTTTTTACTGTGCAACAAATCTTTTGAGGTAAAGCCTGAAGGTTTTTTCTCCATTTGAGAAATATTTAGTTTATTTAAAAAAAAATAATAAACGATACGTTTTCTTCAAAATGCAAAAACAACATTTTCTGCCCTGTAGCGGGTAAATATTAAATTAAAAATTTGCCTCTTTTGCTGGAATATAGTATATTTTCTGGGCATTCCGAAAACATGCACAACTGAAATTTGACGATTTTTGATATATGACGTTCTTGAAAGGAGTGAGCGATATGTAAGATAATAAAAAAAAAAAACAAGAAAATATTAAGCGGTTAAATTTCTTATGATTTTATTTATTTATCTCTAAAAGCTCCATTTTATATTTAAGCACATAATTAAAGAAAAAAATCTTAAATATATAAATATAACATTTCTACCATTATATTTTTACGTTAAATTTCAGCAGGGTTCTTTTTAATTCTGAAATTTTCTCAAATCCTCGTAAAAATCTCATTTGCTACAAAATTATGTACATAATGCTTTTCAAGTATAAACACATTTCCCCCGTTACTATGTATTACATCCTTACGGCTATAATATTTAAATATTCTTCATACATATTTGTGGCACCGACATTTTTTCGAGGCAAAAAGTAATGTCTTGAAAATTATATTACAGAAGAGAGTTTTCGCTTCTATTTTAATGGTTCAAATTCTCAAAAGATTAAAAGTAATATACATAATCGTTAAAGGATACTATTTGTGTACATTCGTATATTTTATAAAAAAAATATGAAGTTATATTTTATTTTTAAAATAAATAAAATAATTTAACTGTGACGGATTGAGTTAGAAAACTTAATAACAACATTTTGAGTGTGTTCAAATACTTGTTCACTCAAAATGTTGTATATAAATTATCTGGTCAAATTAAAAGCTCAAATAATAAAAATGAAAATGATATTTTCTGGTATTTCTCATGTGTGTGATTATAATCCAGGATTCGGACCTCACACACTAATAAAAGATTTTCTGTTCAATAAAAAGCTTCTTCTCATCTCACCAATAGATATCTCTAGTGAAGTTCTGGTGATTCAAGAACAATGTTTCGAAATTGGTTCATATATATAGAACTTCCAAGAATTTGAGTAATGTGGTTGTCAATAATGGGTAGAATTGGTGAATGTTACACGTGTGTAAAGTGATCACTTAAACCAGCCTATGACGGTCGTCATCCCCGTAAATGCCTAGACTTCCATATTCTTCTTCATCTCTGATGAGATGTCAAAAAATAATTTGATATCTGAATAAACTTTTAATTTTGTTTAGAATGTGAATAAGAAAAATATGTGAATTATGCATTGAAAATATAAAATACATATAAATCTGTACCCTACTACGCGTTGCTGTGGCTAAAATTGGTTAGATGGAAAATATGAGAAAAAATAACACACATTTTTAATAATAATAATAATAAAGCCCTTATCCGCACCCCAATGGTGCATAGGGCACTGCGTCATATAAACGCAGTGTTATCTTGATCGTTTACACATGAAGGAAAGGTGATCAGCCCTCCGCTTCAGGTACTAGTCCAGGGTATTATTGAATAAATATGACAGTGAAAAAAAATCACTTATATTTATTTTACCCTCTTTGGGAATCGAACCTGGGACCTCCAGAACGGTAGCCGAGCGTGCTGACCATTACACTACGGAGGCGTACAGATTTTTAATATGTTTAATTTTGCAATGCTAAAACAATGAATATTAAAAATCTACAACAATGCAATCGCATACATTGAATATGATTAGTCAGATGCTGTCAAGGAAGCACACTGTCGGAAATTTTTAGTATCGCGTGTATTGTTGCTACTTTCAAAGATTGCGCCACTATTTTTAAACATATTTTTACCTGACATACATGTACATAAAAATACGCGCGTATCCGAATGTTGTGTAGAAATTACTTTAGGAGATTTAATATTTAGAAGAAATTTATAATTTTGTTTTAATTTACATAAAGCCTAATGAATATACATGAACAAAAGTTGTTTCCTTCCGTAAAAAAATGAGGTCTTAATAATCCCACATAATATAAATTCTGTACAAGTAAAAACAAGAAACACAAAATATGAAAACAAACTTATTTTTCAGGACTCATCTCATATTTTGTATTTGAATGAATACTTTTATTTATTGAGAAAAAGTATAAATGTTTTTTTAAGAAATCTAATTGATGATAATGATTTTAAATTCCATTTACTTTTTTTGTTATAAACTTTTGAAGCCACAAGACACAAAAAATGATTCGTTAATTGAAATACAATAAACATATTAAAAAGAATTTAAAAGTATATTTTCTAGCGTTTCTCGACTATGTGAATATAATCCATTATTTGGACTGCACATACATATGAAAGAGTTTCTGCAAAATAAATCATCATAAATCAATAGTCATCTCACCATAGATGTCTCTAGTGAAATTCTAGTGAATTCAAGCACTTTTTTCGAATTTGAACAGTTGTTTGGAAATTTCAAGAATTTGTGTAGTGTGGTTGTCAATCATGGGTAGAATTGGTAAATATGACACGTGGGCAAAGTGGTCACATAAAACAGCCTATGACGGTCGTAAGCCCTGTCAATGCCCAGACTTCCATATTCTTCCAAAAAATAATACATTTAGTTGCTGTCTTTGATTGATTTCAATGAAAGTATTGAATGTTTTTACTTACACACAACTTCCATGTGAGCTGAACTCACAGCAGTAGTGAAGGAAGGAGCATCAGCAGATACTTCACAGCTGAAATTTCCTGAAAGGGCGAATCCCACCCTTTGCAGCATCACTTGCGATGAATTTGACTGAGAGAGCTATGAACAAAGAAAAAATCATATTTTTAATATTTATAGTACTGATAATATCAGTTAATCACTAAAACCTTTTTTGATATTGAAAATCGATATTTTATTAATATTTAGGATAGCAGAGACGTATAATTTGGATATTTGCCTTTTTTTATTTTAGCCTTAACTCATCCAGATATGGCATTTTTTGTAAAATATTCTGTTTTGTATCTCATATGTTAAATATACTCTCTACATTTTAGAAAATTTTCAACGATAATAAGAAAAAACTCAATTTATTTGTGTATTTTTTCATATTCAATGAACAAATGGACTGATATTTTTTGTTGTTTTTGTTATTTGTACAAATAATTAGAATCGAAATAGTAAAAAAGGAACAGTGAAATAAATAAAAAAGCGAATATATTAAGAAATAGAAGCAGAAGAAGGCAGAAATGGTTTGGACAAATGAATCGGATGTGTGAGTAAAGAACGGTAAAATACATTTATTAATATAATGTAAATAAAAATTGGAAAAGAATAAGACCGAGGAAAAGTTGACATGATCAAGTTTTTTAAATATTTGAAAGTGGTCAGGTCAAGATGTGAAATAATCAACATTTACGTATGAGGAGATGCATGAATGCAGAAGAGGCGAAGATTGCTTTCGAAAACGTTGTGGCGTCCCATCGCATTTGCCTAGCGCTGCAGAGAAGCTGCGTGATAGTAAGTGAGTCAGTTTATATTAAATGCATTATCAACTTTGTGGTATGATAATAAAACACTCTCTTTACAATCTTCAGTTAACTCAATGTGGGAATAGTCTTTCCAAAACCAGAAGTCGTGAAATAAAGTTTTTAAGTCGTATAACACTAATAAATGATGAATGATAAGAAGAGTGTTAATAGGTTTTTTCACTTTTTTTAATCCTACCCAATTAGTTTCCTAGTATTTTTTTCAATATAAATAAAGCGTCATTATTCCCTATTTTTTCCATCTGTCATTTGAATATATTTCAGATTTTTCATTTTATCGTTCATTTGAATTTATTAAAATACTTTTTTATAGTTTTGTTTACTTTAAAAAAAAACTGCGTTGTTTATAAAAAAAATTCAAATGATTCTACTGTAATGAGAATTTTAAATTAGTAATTAAATATACTGAGATCTAATGAGATTTTCGTTGGTACTTTAGCGAATACAAAGAATTCATCAAAATCATTTACTTATACGCCCGTATTTACCTACATATAACGTCTTTATAATAATGAAGCTTGGTTTAAAAAACCTTTGAAGAGCGGATGGTTCAAACACAGCATAATTACTTTTTGTGTTATATAATACTATTAAGGGATTTATTTTAAGGCTTTCTTACGTCAAAAGTAAGGCTTCAAAATAAATACCCGTTGTGCTTTTAATAAGACGTTTCTTTCCGTCATTTTTTACTGAAAGGAAAAAAAAGAAAAATCTTTGCGTCGAATCAAAGAAAAACATTTTTTAAATACATTTCATTACCTTTCATTATATTTCAAGTAAAAATTTAATCAATTTGAAGTGAGTACTACTTTCTAAAGATTTCTCCAAAAATGTTTATTTGGTAACAATGATTTTAATTCTTATATCGATATTCTTGGTGGTATTAATTTCCTATCAGTTATTGTAGCATTTTCCTATTAACTGTTTAGTATAATTACAAAAAATATAATATTTTAAATAAGTAACTTTTCTACTCACAAAATATCAAATTTAACATCACATCTTCTCAAAAACTTGTTTATTTCTTATCCATAAAAAGAATTTTTATAAAGCTTAATATCTCATTCATTTTGATATCCTAAGGGAGTATTAAAATTATTTTTTACTGGATACGTTTAAGAATAATATTTTTATTTCCTTGTTAGGTTAGGAGTCGTAATAATCGTCGAGCATGTATGAGGAGATGCATGAATGTAGAAGAGGCGAAGAATGTTTGCAAATACAAAGTGATGTAGCGTTCTCTGTCTACTTCTGCAAGGAAGTGGCGTGATGGTTAGTTAGTTAGGCATTGATTTTATTAATGGACTATAAATTGAGCCATTCTTATAAGAAACTCATTTCGAAGAAAATTCAACAAATTTCATCTGAGGTCGTTCTTCGAATTTTCCTTCTTGTCTGACTAAAGTAGGCTTACATAATATATCCGTCATAAGGCCTTAAGCGAAGCTCGTGTTATGATGCATTGCCTCATTAAATTTATGTCAATATAAAATTGCCATAAAATAGCGGAGGGGCTGGTCCCAAAGCTTTCTCAAGTGACATTCTGATCGTAATAGCTGCTACTTTACTTTAGTAGTCCCAATTCCTATAAAATCTGAAGCTTTGCATACTACATACATATTGCATATTACATTTTATACAAGAAATCATATGTTACATCACACCTTATTTCAAGAAATATTTTCATCATTCTTTATAGGGTCCCATTTTGAAAATTTCAAATCTACTATAAGCGTAGTTTTTAACAGTAAATGCTTTTTTTTAAATATGTATTAAACTTAACATTGAGTGTCCTAAACAAAACACCCTGTATTTACCCTTACTTTAACAGTATTTCAAAATTGTGTTTATATTTTTCGAGCTAGTTTTTTTATATTATTTTTTGGCATGTCATCAAAGATGAGAAAGAATATGAAAGTCTGGGCATTTATGGGGCTGACGACCGTCATATGCTAATTTTAGTGTTTTTTAAGTATTTTTCAGCCGAGAATAAAGATTTTTTTAAGATGGCTATCAATATTAACACTCTCCTTATTATTCGACGTTCACTTTGTGTAATATGTACTATTTAAAATATTATGTGGTATTACACAAAGTGAACGATGAATGATAAAGAGAGTGTTATATTACCATACCACAAATTTAACAATGCTTTTAATGCACAAAATTAATAGATAAAATTAAAAGTGCACTCGAAAGCTCAAAACTAAAATTAATTAATAAAACAGATTTAAATAAATTTTAATTCAATTCAAATTAAATAATGCTTTAATAATTTTATTTTGTTATTAAATGGCAAAGCAATTAATGAGGCGCATGTTTTAAGAAAAGGGAGCAAATGGAGACGGAGGAAAACTTGGCATCATCATGTATGTCAAATACTTGAAAGCGGACATGTCAGAAGTCGAAATAATCGGAGGGTATGTATGAAAAGATGCGCGAATGTGTAAGAAGCGAAGAATGTTTGCATTCAATTCTCTCTGCCTTCCTCTGCGGAGAAGCTGCGTGATGATTATTTAGTTTTTAGTCAATGGCTATGTGACCCTAACAGACCCGATCCAGATGCGACAAAGTTGACTAGATAATCTGACGCTCTATTCAATGGAAAGTAAACCTTCTCTCAACTTTTTTTTTGTTCAAGAGTAAAAATGTTTCACATCAAAGCCTCTATGGAAGTATTTTACAAAAAATGTTCCCATATAAATTATCCAAAATCATTGTTATATTAATTAATATCATTGATCCTCAAGTTTTCACAGGAATGGACACATCGTGTATTGGATTAATTCATATTAATTAAGATATGTGGATATTCAGACAACAACAAAAAATGTGTACGTTATACAGTTCTATAAAGTGATTACTCAGGCTAAAGATTAAAGGTCGCAAGCCTTATAAATAGAAAAAAACATCCACATTCTCTATCTTTAAATTATTTTGTCTCTTTGAGACATCAATAATTGAAAAAAAACATATGCGTTCAAATTTAGTATACTTATTTATTTTTAATTAACTGCTCCCAATATCACATATATCATTTGTTAAATAATGAACACACGTGTTCTTGATTAGTAACATATGAGTAGGGTTAATTAGTTTGGGTCAAAACATCAGTAAGTTAATTCGTTCACCGATATGCCTATCTACCGACTAATCGTAATATCGACTAAATTTCAAGGGATGTCAGTGGTGCTGAATATTAATTAACCCTTATTACGTACGTATTACAGTGAACAACATTATGAAATTCGTTAATTACAGGAAATAAAATTAAATATCAAAGATCATTAAACCAAAAATTAAACCATTTCTCATATAAAACTATAACCTATAATATATTAGTGCTTAAGTTCATGTTTGAGTTTCCAAAATGATTTTCCAATAAGAAAATGCAAAAACAGAAAAATCTGACAAAACTTCATCCAATATTTCAAATACAGATTAAAATTCTGTAAAAAAAATTAAACGCGTAATGTACATTTTTTTAAGTTATAAAAATAAACAAGTAACAAACTAGCTTTTATAACATATTAGTACTTTAGTTAACGTTTATGTTTAGTATGTATTTAGTTAAAGTGTTAAATATTGCAAAGAAAAAAGACAATCATATCATTATTTACTTTAAGTAAATAATAAATATTAAGTGTAAGTCCCTCTCTAAGCACAAAAACCTTAGTCTGTTTTTAGAGAGGCACAGCGTAACTACTACACAATATGTTATTAGTACAAAGGTCTTATAAATCAATTAATTTGGAATTTATATATTTTTTTAATGTTCAAATACTATCTACCTTCTGATTGCAAACAGCTATATACGGTATTAAACGTTTTTATCAATATCGCGAGTCTGTTTTGGTTGGTTGGAAGACATTGCGTTTTAGCAATAACCTCGCTAATGTACTTATTTAGTTTCTTTACATGAAGTTAAAATAAATAAATTAAATAGTAATGTTTTCGTTACCACATCAAATAAATAAATATTTTTTTATAATGCCTGTATTTCCCTATTATTATCTACCATAATTTTTATTTTATTTTATTTTATTTTATTTTATTAAAAGATATTGTAAATATTGAAATATTTTACAAATAAATACAACAAAACTGTTATTTTACAATCTTAATAGTTGAATAATCTCCTGAAAAATAAGGAAACACAGCCATCACCCACTACCACAATAAGCAGCGCGTTATTTTGTACGTGCGACATAAGCCACGTGACAATTCAGGATCAACACTCTAAAACTTTCATTTTGAATCAAAGCTATATTATGAAAATGGAATTCGAAGAAATCGCATGTGCGCTCTTCTATTACATACGAAGTTGAAGAAAATAAAACGAAGACTAGATTTATCCCATCTTTATAGAAAGACCGGCAAAAGGAGCTTTCAATATATCTTATATTGATTTGAGCTAGTACAAAGATATGTATATATTCAATAGAATATCTGTCAAACCATTTGCAAAGTTTCTTAAAATACTTTATGATATAAAACGATATAACAGGACTGCACTCATTCAATTTCATGTTCTTTAGTACAGGTGCGTAAGATCAGTTCACTCAAAAGATCAGCATCAATTTATATGAAATGTACCACACCTGTGATCCGATCACTAAAACCAGATCAAACAGACGACAGCCCTATTTTTGGATGAATTGGGTCAAAACAGTGATCAATTTTAGGGCGAGGAGTAAAAAAAACGCTGTCGAAAGATTTCGCTATCGTGAAACTTTACTTATTCCTTACAAAATTCTTGGCAATTTTTTATTATTTCTTAATGTATAATTTATTAATGATTCCATAAATCTAATAATCCATGGTCAATGAATTGATGAATCATGCAAACAGTGAATAATACAGCGTTAATATATAAGAATCACTCAAATTTGTTTCATTTAATTAAATTAAATTGTAAATAAATTATTAAGATTTTTTTTATCGTTTCAAACACTATTTTATACACCAGCGTAAGTTATGTCAATATTATAAGATGTCTTAATTTAATTATAAAATATCTAACGTTACCTATGTTATTATTTACGGTGAGAGGTTTTATAATAATACTACTTACATTTTAGTAAAAAAAAAAGTATTATTTATCTTAATACAAGTCCCTCTCCTTGCACAAGTCCCTTTTTTGGAGAGGCTCAACCCAAATAAAATTATAAGATTGTATTAAGTAGAAATGTATAACTGTATTAAATTGTACAAAGAAATTAAATGTATTAAATATAAAATAAGATGAAAATCTGAGCATCATACGGCTCGTAATCTGCCATTGGCTGGCTATTGATATTCAATAATAGCAGAATGGTTAACATTACACAAATTGTTTGAAATGATCACTTAAGCCAGCCAAATGCCAGGTCATCAAGCCTTTGAATGCTCAAACTTTTAATCTTTTTTCATGTAAACGATAGATGTTCCATTCGATGTCCTTTCTTTACCTTAATCAATCCTTTCATCCCTAGAAAACATTTCAAATATACTTAACAATCCACCTGTTCTAATATTTTCACATATGTTAATATTTTACACCCATATCTACTTCATCATCTCTTTCAAAAACTATGAGATTGAATTTGTCAACATTCATCAGAAAAAACACCCTTGCAAACAAACATTATACACATTAAGACTTAATATACGTTAAATCAGAACTTAATTACCTCTAAACTTAAGTAACATTTGATATATTGATTTTTTTTCTTTAAACCCCGTTTTTGTATTGAAAAAATCAATTTTCCTTCAAAATAAGTATATGGTTTTGAAAAGAAAAGCGTTATTGAAAGGTAAGGCGTTTAAAAAAATAATAAATATGTTTTTTTTTTCAATTTATGTATGTATTTTCTAAAACAAGGTCTAATTCCAATAAAAATTGTTCATAAAATACACTTCCAGCCCTCAGCGCGTTTGAACGCGTTGAGATTTGAACACCCGACTAAACTTACACCAGATTACTAATATTGAGTATTGACATTTTTATATTATACTTATATCATACATTTTATATTATGCTAAGCAAGAGCAGATCTGACAGGAAGCCTAGATGCTTCTGTATCAGATCTGGGCATGCGGTGGGACAGCTTTCAATATACTTACATCAACATTGATCCCAGTGAAAGGGAAAATTTTGGCATTAGGCTTCTCGGCTGGGGAGTATCTGTAGAACTCGTGCCTACCCCTGTACCATTTAACGCAGTATAGGGGAGCCCCTTGCAAGTCGTATACACACTGTAACGTCACTCTACCGCCCTTTTCTACTGCGCTGGGTGAGATGCGCAGCTCTGTGATGCGAAGGCACCACATTTCTGTAAATACGAAAAAAAATCAGGATTTTCTAGCAAGGAAAAAACAGCTAAACGTCGGTTTGTGTGACCGCAGTCTTCTCTTGATGACATTATTCCCTACATTTTATTTGACATGCAGTACTTTTTAAGTCGTCCTCCATGGTGTAATGGTTAGTTAGTTTGGGGATACCGGGTTCGATTCCTAAGGGGAGGTAAAAATATGTAAATATTAGTAGTTTTACACTCTAATATTTCATATAACCCTGGACTGATCACAGCAGAAGTGATCACATTGTCTTCATGTAAGTAACGATCAAGATATGTAGTTTATTTAAATTTTTATATTTTTAGATTACTTAGATGGAAACCTTTAATTGGAATTGTTATTTTTTGTATTTTATCATATTATGTTATTTTTGTCAAAATATATATTGTTGATTTTCCAATAAAAAATAAAAAAAAATTAAGATAACACTGCATCAAAACGATGCATGACCTATGCAACATTGGGTGCGGATAAGGGTTAGAAGAAAAAGAATTTTCATTAGATGCGATTTGCTTGGCATAGTACAGTAAAAGGCAAAACAGAGGTCTGAAGTAACATCAGTCGAAAGTAAAGAATAATTCGTCGTCATTGGACTACCCGAGTTTTTTTTATATTTTATGGCGTATATTATTGATTATCTTCTTTTTTTATTTATTATCTAGAGCAGCACAGTAAAATTTTCTCTTATCATAGTTTAACTAATAAAATCATTCATTTGCTCGTCGCTTTCATTTAGCCTCTGTTTATATAATAAGCAATCGAATTTTAGATTAATACTAATATTTTATACAGGTTTGTGACTCAATCAAGTAGCTTTTTAATGATATAAGATAAAAGTGTTAAACAAATAAACGAAAAATTCATCATTAATTCAAATATAATCAAACGGTAAGTATTTAGTTTTTTCCACATTTATTTTATTTGACTAGTAACCGGGTTCCACAAACTAGCGGTGAACCAACCTGATGATGTCGATACGATTAAATACAGTTACTGGTCAAAAAAAAAAGCGCATAAAAAGCTACATGGTAGTTATTTTACCGTAAAAAATTCCACCAAAAAATATCAGTAGTAAACATTAAAAATTTAAAAAAAATCCCTGTCTTTATTCTAACGAAGATTATATTAGGAACTTAACTATCATAAAATTATTTTGTATGTAGGTTTTGTACTGACATTTCTAGGTGGAACTGCACATTATACATACAAACATCAACAGTAAAGCTTTTTTCGCTTTTATATTATTTGACCATTGATCGGGTTTCGTCGTTACAGCCATCATCACGTTGGTATCTCATACTATTTTTTATTTTATTTTATTGTTTAATCGAGATTTAATTCAACTGTAATTTTTGGAACCCCTATGTTCAAAATGATCATTTTAGACTTCACATTACCTTCAATGTCCTTATTTATTTCCCATGTAACAATAAAACGTATTTTTAATGCATTTTAAAAGTCATAATAATTTCCAGATTTATAAATTAAGTCAAAATTTGGTGTCCAAAGAACACTTCAAAGTAAGGTAATTAATTTATCAATTAAAATCATTTGTATGCTACCGGAAGTAAGCCTGCTTCGTATGTATTATCTAACTCACATCCAAGCTGGAAAGTTTCACCGAGAGTCGTTGTTGAGTTAAGAAAATACAATCTGAAGTTCTTAAGTAGGATTTTAATTAAATTATTAAGTAAGTTACTCATACCAACTTTAGCAATAACAATCATTATCGTTGGCTTAATATTTTAAAGTTTATTATTTATAACATGAATTTACATATGGGCAGTTGTACGAAGGTGTTGTTATCATATTTTCATATTCCTATTATCAAAAATGGTCAAAAACCTTTTTTTTTTTATAATAACCGATATTAAGATGTATTGTTTAAAAATGTATTTATTATTTGTATAATTAAAAAAAATCATTAAATTTTGAGTGTGCTCAAACACTTGTTCACAAATCTGTGTTTTCTCCAATAAGAAGTGATTTTTACATTTTTTGTGACATCTTAACATAGATGAAGAAGAATATGGAGGTCTGGGTATTTACAAGGATTATGTCGTGTCAAAGGCTGGTTTGGAACCAGCTAAAATTCCATATTCTTCGTCATCTACTAATAGAAGCAGACGGAGACCGAAAAAAACTTGGCATGATCGAGTGTTTTAAATACTTGAAAGTGATGAGGTTAGAAGTGGGAATAATCGGCGCGGGTGTGTGAGGAGATGCATAAATGTAGAAGAACCGAAGATTGTTTGAAAATACAGATTGGTGTGACGTTCTTTTTTCTCTTCCTACCCTTGCGGTTTATGCCTTATGACATTTTTTTGTGGTTTAAAAATAATCTTGGTTTCTAAGTTATAAAATGGAAAATCACAAAGTTAGTGAATTGTTGGGTAATATATCCAAAATAAAAAAAGGTTTTTGTTGGATTGAATTCTACATTTATTTATGTATTTCTTAATACGAGACGCGTTTCGTCTTCTTAGGACATTATCAAACACTAAGAAGACGAAACGCGTCACGTATTAAGATATACATAAATAAATGTAGAATTCAATCCAACAAAACCTTGTTTTATTTTGGATATATTACCCAACAATTCAATATGGAATTCTACCAACTGTCTGCAGTTACAATAAACGAATTTATCGACTGTACCAACATTATCATTTACGGTCACAAAATAAGATATGTTGAGTAACATTTGGCTAGGTGAGCTCAAAACTAAGGCAACAAATTCACTCTCGACCGAATACTTAATTAGTTTCTTGCAATCGTTATACTCCAAGCATCCCTCGAGCGGTCCTTACACGGAGCCATTATTACATTACTTAGTTTCGAAACTGTTCCTATTGAGAGCTCGAATGAGTAGTTGGCTCAATACAGGAGAGATAATGGAACAAACAGTTTGAGTAAATTTAAACGCCGCGCCTAAAACAAAGGATCACTTCACGCCAAATGTACTGGGAGTCGGAACAGTTCTTGAGTACTCGTATTGTCGACTGTATACGTCTTCACCCATAGGTCGTCAAAGTATGGCTCGGGAACCATATGCGTTTTTTTTTCTTTAATTATCTAACGTTTAAGTTAAGGATACAAAATGCCGATCCCTCTTCTTGAGGAACGAATGGTCTGTTGACGACAGTCAACATTCCGACTTCTCCTAAGGAGTTTTACGTGGTTTCCTCCCAGCAATGAGCAAATGCTGAGAAATTCCCGATTGGTTCACACTTGATTATCTCTCCTGTTCCCAAAACAAAATAAAATTAAACAATTTTTTTGGTTAGCAGAAAAAAATCCACTTAATGATCTTTAAACCTTGTACATAATGAGTAAGTTACATAATTAATTCAACTCCCATTTTAAAAAAAGAGCATCCAAGTGACTATAAAACCTAGATACGGCTTATGTAACACCGCTTATCATGGCCCTACTCAGGCTTCAACTTTATTAGTTTTATAGCCTTCTGCGAGGACTCTGACTGTCATAAATAATGCTAGGATCTAAAACGGCAAACAAAACAAGTAAGCTTTTACGAGTATTATTTTTAGCATTATTTTGTTTATCGTTGTAGAAGTCTGCAGTCTATTTATTTATTTATATATTTCATTTAACACAATTATAATAATGTGCCCTCACTGAGTTTGACTGTCATATGTTGTAATTTATTGAATATTTTCTCTATGAAAGTCTGTCTCAGAACTTCAAGTATTATTTTTTTTTTTTTTTTTTTTATTCATTTAATATATTTACATTTTTATTTATAACATAATAACATTTGAATCATTTATACATATGTAGAACTTTTATATTTCGATTCGCTGTGCCTCTCCATAAAAGAGTCTGTGCTCTTGTGCTTGGAAAGGGACTTACACTCGTGGTTTAATGTTATATAATAAAAGATATAATAGTTTTTTTAATATATTTTTTTAAAGATTTAAATGTATAGAGCTTTAATTTTTTTCTTGAGGATTTTTATATCATCTATTTTCATTGTTGAATTTGTGAAACATAAAAAAGATTTATAAAAGCATATACCTTTTAACGATTTTCGTTAAATTATTTTGATTGAAAAATAAACATTACCTAATTTTTTATTATTTTAGGGTTCTGTAAAATATAAATTGTTTCAAAGAGGTTCTGTCGCCACAAAAGTTTAAAAACCGCTACACTAATTTTAACGTGAATGTCTTTGGTGGGAAACTTTATCTAGAAACAAACACCTCTCCAAGATGTCATCCAAACCAAGCCTCTTCTCCTACAGAGATGCTCTTTACTGACTGACAACATTTTACAATAATTTTAACTGGTTACATAAGTAACCTGTTTTAATTCACAATTCGGTTACAGCTAAACAGTTACTCGAAAGAAAATACTACATTACATTGATTTTTACTAATGGCAAAGAATTGTGCACTATAATTATCTGATATTTGCTTTCAAAACGCTTTAATTTGTAATTTATGTTTTTTTTAATGTTTAAGTACTATCTACCCTCTGATTGCAAACAGCAATGTCTGGTATGAAACGTTTTGATTAATATCACTAGTCTGCTTTTGGTTGGTTGGAAGGTTTGGCTTTTTTACAATAAGCCCGCCAATGTACTTTTTCTTTTCAGTACATGAAATTAAAATTAATAAATAATTAAATGGTATGATTAAATATGAAAGATATTGATGACAATGGATTGAGAACTTGACGTTTTTAATATCCGAATTTTTAAATAAAGCTTTGATTTTTTTACATACGTTTTTGCGTATTGTTTGATAAAAACTTGTTAATTTCAACCGTAGATGTCACCGAAGAAGTAGCAAACGTAAGATCTTTTGGATTGAAGCATAAATTTATCAACAGAAAATTGAGTAATGTGGTGGTCAATCATGGGTATCAAATCATCACTTAAACAGGTCGTTGACGGGTCGCAATCCCTGTAAATGAATAGACCTATATTCTTCGTCAGCCATGTTTATATATCAACAAAAGAGATTATTTAATATTCGTGAGATAATAAGTATTTCATAATCAAAGAGATAAATCACATTTATGATTAGACATATATAATTAGACGCACATGATTTCACTTAGCGCGATGAACTTTTGCTTTTAAATTTTACCGTGCATAATTTCATAAGTATGTAAAAGCTTAAATGATCAAGTATACCATGCTTTCAGACCTCCTTTGCCTAAAATATACGTACAAGTATGCAGTTTTATGAAATAATTTTCCACATTAGCAATAAATCCAGCCCCTAGGATAAAAATTCATTGAACATTAAACGGGATTTGTCTGAAAATATTGCAAGTAGGAATTCCGGATAGGTGTCGCAGGAGTTTGGATTATTAATCTGGAGCTAACTGTAAATTATTCTGGGCCGCCTATAGACCTGTACCCCGCGCACTGTACTCAGGGGTGTGCTAACAGGGGAAGAAGGTGAGAAGATGTACAGTGTGAAGTTCGGTATAGAATGTAGATATATAGGCAATATCAGGGCCCTCTTTAGGACCCTAAAAGGGCGGCAGAATAACGTGTCTTCACGAATATTTACGATTTTGCCTACTTTAAAGTTTTTCGTCGCCACAATGCGGAAAACGAAAAAATCTAATCCAAAAATATTCTTTAAAAATTATGTAAATGTTTTGGAACTGGGCAGGTTATTTGGTACGTATATCCGAAGATAGATGGACAAAATGCTCGTCTGGAGGCCTAGAACAGGATGGTCCAATGACGTTAGGAAAGTGACTGGAAAAGAGTCGTGTACAACAGAGAACTTTGGGAGTCCAAAAGGGAGGCATTTGTTTAATACTGGACACAGGAAGAAGGCTGAAGTAAACAATGTAAAAAATAAGTATTATTTTGTAGTCAATAATAAAATGAATATTTAAAAAAATCTCTTATTAAGTACTGAGCTTCAAAAATAAAAGACATTTTATTTAAATTATTTTTCTAAGCCTCCACTCGTTTACAAATGATTTTGGCTCTAAGAAAAATATACATTTATATCAATAAGTAAAGGATATAAGAAAAGAGACAAAAAACATTAACAATAATCAACAGACATTTAGAAAAACATAATATTAACTTTTCGATATTCATTCATTAAATTATATTAAAATGTGGACAGTTAAAACAGTTACTTTAATGTAAATAAAAAAAAAACTTAAATTACTTGTCATCAAGTGATTTAAATAAAATAAAAAATTGTAAATATGCATGTTAATGTTTCATTATACGCTTAACACGCGTAACGATATAAAGTCGTTTATTAAAAAGATTAACGATAAAATAATACTTAGATAGAAATCTTAAAAAAAGTCTCTTCTGGTTTTTAAAATAATAAATCATATTTATTATAACATCGTTAGTACTGCTATATTTCAAACATCACGAGTGGTAATAAAATAGTAGTTCTACTTTTTTATACATAATGTTATAAATATTTAATTATTATATCAGTATTTTCATGGTAACTTAAAAATATTAATTTTATGTGACATAGGTGTGTAGTGGTGCGTTAGTGATTGCTTAAATAATTTAAAGATCATTGATAAATAATAATTAAGTAAACAATATATTTTAATACGATAAATAACTATTTTATACATACATATTTGCCCAAAAAACCGAAAAAATTTTATGTGTCATTTTGAATCGTTTAGATACTGTATTATATAATTTTTACGTCGACTGGTTTCAAAGCAAACAACTTGATCTGCAAGTCTAATTAATATTAAAAGCTTATGTTATTAATTTGTCTTGAGACTGAAACCGGTCGACAATATTGTTAAAAAAAAAACAGACAAAGGATTTTTAACAAAATTATTAAATCCTGCATGATTAAAGCCATTATTTTTAACAATTTCGAAATAAAAACAATAGTTTAATCAATTTGATAAATGCTTTTATTTACTTACTAAAATTTCAATGAAAATGGATATATATTTTTTTTTTAAATTAAACACTTGAATATACCACTTTAATGAGTTTTATTTATATATATATATTTTGAAACAAGTCGTTTATATAAATAAAACTCATTAAAGTGGTACATTCAAGTGTTTAATTTTTAAAAAATAATCAACATGTCATTCCACAATGCCGAATCAATAAATAATATGATAGATATTATTATTACATTACCAAAAATTAAATGCCGATTCAATTTATACAAAATTTAATCAAGTTTGATATATTACATTAAATATAAAAAGAAAAATTTTCAAAACTTTTGTCATCAAAATGTCATTTGAGATACAGCTAATATTACTGAACTAACGACTGTAGACCAAATTAGGTTGGGTATATCGGGAACCGTTAAATAAAAGAAGCCCGAGTTAACCTTGGCACAGCCCTGCTGTAGTTAAAATACTGGGCGACATTAGGAGATATCTCTGACAGATACACTGAATTGGAGGTTGGCCAAGAATATAATACCGTCTCTCCAGAGCGCAATCTTCCAGCAGACCTTTTATGCTTTGTCTATGGAATCTGTACACTGTAAATGCAAAGCCAGATTTGAGATATCCTTAAGTGAAGTGAAGTGTTGTTATAACAAATAACTTCTTCGTTTGTATATAGCGACTTGTGAGACTTTGTACTCAGCTAACAAGAGAGGTTATTTGATTTTGTACTTTAATGGTCTGCCTTCAACGTCATATACTTTTTTTTTATTAACACGTGAAACCCCAACACTAATATTTGTCAATTATGAAATTCTCAAAAAAAAAATATTTTTGTAATATACGTATTTTAATAGTATAATGTATTTCGTTTATTAAATGTTTCATAGTTAAAGCATTTTGAATATAGCTATTGATTGAGGTCACTGGTGCCCCCAATGTCACTGCGGTCCAACACAGACGAGGTCACCGGTGACCCCAATGGCGTTTAACGTGTTAATAATAATAATAATAATTTTTAATAATTTATATAGCGCCATTTTTGTAAAATACCTTACCTCACTTACCTTATGGACCCTAAATTTAGCCTTCTGCCTACTAAGCGAGTCCAATGGACCCATTCCGAAGTTAATGTTGGGTTTATTTAAACTTTTAATAGAATAGTGAGATTATGTAGACATAACAATATATAACGGACCCAAGGCTTTTAAATAATAAAAAAAAAAAAACCATACATCACATAAGAGTCCATCGGACCCAGAACAGTAGTTATCGATAGTTTTTGTTTGCGGTAGACTGAGGGATAAAAAAACATTTTTATTAAAATTTTACTTGTTTAATACCACTTTTTATAAAGGTGGTATTAATCAAGTCAAATTTAATTAAAAATGGGTAGATATTACCACAAAATGACGGTCAATTAATGAAAAAAAATTGGTTTAAAGCTGGTTTGTGATATTCAAATTTAAATGAAATTGGTTGGTGAAACTTGGTTCCGTATTACGTAGTTCTATCTTCTTTAAACTTTCACTATTTGTCATAAAAATCAAGAAAAAGTTATGAATACCATCCGAATTAGTGCAGAAATGTGGTAGCATATTGCGAATTTCTAGCTCCTAATACAATTAACAACTTGACACCAAAATATTAAGCTGGAAAGAAACACAAACCGATAATAAGTAACAAATACCATCCCAATCAAGAAACCAAAAATAACAGTAGCCCATTAGTCTCATGTCTGACGCAAAGCAAAGATAAAATACCATTAATCTAAGTTTTTCGTGACCAATATTTTGGAGGTCTATTTATTTATTTATGGTTCATACATGATGAAAAACACGTGATAAAATACAAAACAATACAATACGATTCGTTTAGATGTGTATCATCAAATTCGTGTGAATACCACATAACAAAATTAAGGATACCAATAAAAGTACAGGTTTAACATACACATGAATAAAGAAAAGAAAATAGTGGCTGTTTAAAAGAGAATAATAAATAATATATAAAAGGGGGTAGAGATTTTTTACTGCAACATTTATTTTAAATCATCTTAGACATGTACTGGAATCGCGAGACTGATCACCTTGCCTTCATATAATCAAACGATCAAGTTAACATAACAGTGCAGTTTTCTTTACACAATAAGTTTATAAGAATTAGGAAAAAAACTGAAGTATAAAGTGATAATTTCAGCTAGCCAAATGCCGGGTCGTAAGTCTTGGAATGCTCATACTTCCATTTTTCCTTCGTATAATAATAATATATACTTCACCTTAGTCGATACACCTATAAAATGTATCTTTATAAATTTGACCTCTCATCAAAGATGAAGAAGAATATGGAAATCTGGGCATTTACGGTGCTGACGAACGTAATAGGCAGGTTTAAGTGATTACTTTACACACGAACATTCACCAATTCTACTCATTATTGACAACCACACTACTCAAATTCCTGGAAGTTCTATATACAGTATATGAACCAATTTCGAAACGTTGTTATTGAATCACTAGAACTTCACTAGAGACATCTATTGATGAGATGAAGCTTTTTATTGAGCGGAAACTTTTTTATTAGTATGAGAGGTCCGAATCCTGGATTATAATCATACAAGAAAAAAAATATGTGAAAAATAACTCCTATAATTGGAGATAATCCAGATTTGTGAACAAGTATTTGGACATACTCAAAATGCTATAAATATCTTTACTCAGTTACTCTAGGTTAATGAATTAATTGTTCATTGAAAATTCGTTGTGTTTTCATTAATATTTACTTACATTATTATTTAACTTAACTTTTCAGGTAATTAGAACATCTTTTATCAATACTGTGTATATCCACCCTCTACGCTTTTTATAGTTGCTCTATTTTAGTAAAGAATAAAACATTCACGCCCTGTATACGCAGCAATATTTCAGTGAATTGTGGTGTAAGTTCACACAGAGACGCGCAAGATAAAAAAACCTGTCACAATAATAAATACAAGGCCCTCATGACGTTACCCTAATATTGTAGAGCGAGTGGTATGTTTGCTTTTCTAAGATTTACACTAAAATGGGCTAATAAGACATAAGATAGTTAAGTGGCAGACTTCCGAGAGACGCTTATGAAGAGCTCCAACTTCATCACAAAAGTGTTTATGGACACAGATGAGGGAGAGTAGTATTGTAATTACCAGCTTCTCCAGATTTTTTGCTGTTATTTAAAATATTAAATTTATTTACTTTTTATACTTGCTTTTTTCGTTTTAATTTTTTAAATGATTAAATAATACGATATATTTGTACGCAATATATGTCTTTTATTTCGACTACCGTCAAGACAAGCTGGTAAAAAAATTATCAAACAGTTTTTTTTAAATGATTTAAACCCATTATTTACTAACCTACTAAACTATATCTACTAAAATTAATTCAAGGTTTTGATCTTTAAATAAAAAGTTTGAAAAGTTCTGTTATTTTTGAGCTCTCAATAATTTCTTAAATGTTTTTTGCAGATACTTTGTGACACATTTTATAAACTTCATAAAATTTAACAACATTGTTTTAACCACTTTTTTATTATCAATATACTTTAACCTACCGAAAACCTAAAGACCATAAAGGGAATGTAATTAAATATGAATATTTTAATGTTTTAAATGTTTTAGAATTTAATAAATCCTGATGATGACAAGGTTCTTGTCGAAACCTGTAGGTCAAAGTGTAATAATAATAAAAAAGTGGTGAAGACAAAGTTGTTTAATTTTATAAAGTTCTCAATAATTTGACATATCCTTAATTTTCTTAATTTTAATTATTTGATTACCCAATCAACTTTATGAAGCCAATTATTCGTTTAATTTCCCCTTTCATTTGATATTATTAATAACTATTTAATAAGGTATGAGTGCTTCTAAACCAACTATTAATTAAGATAGGCTCGTCTCAGTTCGAAATCATTAACAGTCTTGTAATACGCACAATTTGTATTCAATGAAACCGTCTAATTTGCTTCGAATTGAAGGAGCATGTTCAATATTCGGAATTATCCAGATATCCATTTGAATTTGCCTAATCTCAATATCATGGTTTTCTCGAAAGCTATTAAACAAATCTGGATTCAGAGTAGTATTGCTTTAAGGCGAATGTACCGTTCAGGTTAGCTTTAATCCAAGACGTCAAAGAGCTTCCAGTATACATAGACATATATTGTAATTTGGCTGTTTTGTTTTTAAATAGGTGGATCTTCTATGCTCCAAAAACTGATAAACGTGAAGACCGTAAGAATATCTTTAAGTTAAATTTCCACTCAAACGTATAGTTTTAATATAAATATGGTATTTTTGCCCACACCAACAGAAGAAATATATGTACGTTAAAAGAATTTTTATTTTATTAAAAAAAAATGAATTTTAATCGTTTTATGAAAATTTAACTTCATTATTTAATAAATTGTTAATTCGTGAATCAAGTTTAAAACTCACAGTATTTTGCAAATGTCATTTTTTTCAAATCAGATTTTGGTAACGAAAATTCATGTCAATCATGGGTTGAATTTCGAATATTGCACACCTTCAAACCGATCACTAAAGCTAGTCTATGACAAGTATATTTTTCTATGATTAGATACTGTATATATGTATTAAATGTATTATCGTTAAGGTTTCAGCCATTCAATAAATAAATAAATAAATAAGTCGTAAGCCCCTGAAATGTCCGGAATTTCATATTTTTTTCATCTATATGGAGATATCAATAATAATAAAATAATGCTATTTTATTGCTGATTTTAAAAATATGAAATGATATAATATCAACCGTGTCAACATTATTACGTGCCATGAATAACTCCTTGAAAGTTTAAATAAAATAAATATTTGTAAAATAGATAGAATACAAGCTTTGTGTGGTGCGTATATTCGCAAAGTAAACGCGAAATTTGAAAATATGTCTGCGTCATCTTTTAAACGAAAACCTGAAACTCACTGAAAATGAGTAATATCTATGAGATTTTTTTTATACATATGATAAAATAAACTATTTCGTTGATCCGGCGTTCAATTTTGGAGTAAACTGATCCTCCGGTCTTTTGAACGCCCGATAACTTTTTCATTCAAATATCGGTCCATTGACGGCGCAAAAAGCGTCTCTGCGCACAAATCTTCCCTAGGTATAAAATATATTCCAATTTTACCACGAGCCCTTGCGAAAATCAAATTTTAAAATAAGAAATCTCTTCCATTTTTCGGCAGTTTGAGCGTAAAATTGTGCTACGCCGATGAGAAAATAATACCATTAAATAAAAGATAATCTCCAATCCTTGAATTTAAAATACGCCTTTGCTTTGAAATGGCGCATAAACCCGCTATCAGCGTTTAAGATACAGCACAAAAATACCACCTTGTTAGCTTTTTTATTATCACTTTTATCATTAAAACAAAAACAAAAAATATGTTTTTTTATCGTTTAGTCTTGCACTATATTTTTTTTACAAATTCAACTGAATTGTGTCAAATAGACGAACATTATTCACGTGTTAAATTAATTTTTTATTTTACTCGTATTTATGTATCTTAATAACTTGGTTGAAATGTTTTAGAGTTCCCTCTATATGAACAAACTCTAAACAAAGTTCCCATATTTATCGTTCATCTAAATTGGTTGACGATTAATATGAGGATTTGGATATGTTCTACACATCATTGTCAGCGCTGAGATCGCCTACATTGTAACTCGACATTTGTATCGTGGTATGTCCCTAGTTTCATACAATTTATCTTTGACTTGAGATTTGATCCCCTTTTCCCCCTTTCCTCCCTCCCTTCCCTCTTCCAGGTATTTTCACAAATTTATAAATGTGGAATTTAGTAATTAGAAATGAACAAGTACTCATAAATGTGAATGACATAATGTAACTATTCTGTAAAATTCCCAAATGAAATAAAATAAAATAAATATAAACATTCCAATCAGCGTACAGACAACTCCAACTTAATCTTTAATCGCCGAAATCCAAAACACACCTGCAATGCAATTTAATACATTCAAAACGCTAAAGGATGTAATTAACTTATTTAAATCAACCATGAATACTGTCGTGAACTCGCACATGAAGCGTGGTATGAATCATATAAAATACAAAAGCGATTTGAGTTCCAAAATTGTAAGCAGTAAAGTTGTCAATTATGGGTAAAAGTAATGAATGTTATACGTGTATAAAGTGGTCGATTAAACCAGCCAATGATAGGTCATAAACCCTGTAACCTTTCCGGGAATACAATAACTGACAATTTCCGACTTTCTCTGTGGAGAAGGTTCTTTTTACATGAATTGATTTTTTTTATAAAGTCGATGTATTATGAAAATAAAATAAATATGTTTAAAAAATATTTAAAAAAATTAAAACACTTCTTTGAAATATTTTTAAATTATGACAAATTACACACAAATATCCACAAATGTCATTTCTTTACAAGTTACATCATATCAACTGACAGACGGACTTCGACGTTCATTAACGTCGATACTCCTGTGACGAAAATTCGTACTGATGTTCATTTACGTACATACTCGGAAAGGTTAAATACCCAGATTTCCATATATTTCTACATCTTTGTTGAAATATCAAAATGTAATATAGATTTATTTGAAAACAATATTACAATCGGATGTCTGATGGGTAGTTCGGTGTATAAATGTTTTTTCTTATAATTCTTAATTGAATGTCAGCAATAGAATCATGAATCATTTTTGACTAACAGCATTGTATAAATACATTAAGTAATTAAAAAGCAAATGCTTGAAGTACGTTAGATTCAGTAAGTTTTATATAAATCTTGATTCCAGAAGCCATTGCTGTTAATCGGAGAAAGCATCCGTAAAGTTGAAATAATGCGACATCTATGTTCTGATGGTGCAAATATAAATCAACTGCTGTCAAAACAAGAAGGGGCTATTTACGGCAGAGTCTCGAGCATTTTAACAAGCAATAAAACTATTTGTGCGCCGACTAATTTATGTAGTATTTTCATCTCGTGTTTTGGAGTAATAACATTTTATTATTTTTCAAATGGTGTCTAAGTCAGTAAAAAGTTTTGTCCCAATAAATTTGACGGTGGCGTCAAGGTTTATTTGTTTATCCGTGAATGCTCCTCGCCTCATAAAAAGAAGAAAAATCGAAACGCTTTCCGCCGACATGTTTATTAATCTTTAAAATTCTTTCCAGTTTTTTTAGAGGTATCAGAATCAAACAATGATTTACTTCAGTAACAACTGTTCGTCTTAGTGACTTATTTTTATATTATAATGTTATATCAAATTGAGATGAAACACGAATCATTATTTTTAAATGAAGCAGATGGAAGTCTGAGTATCTCAAGACGTACGACCTGGCATTTGACTGGCTTAAGCTATCACTTTATACACTTGTGAAACGTTCACCGTTCTCCCTATTTTTTGACATACATTTTGCACTACTTTTTTAAACCTGTATATGTGCAATGGTTTCGGGTAGAAATTTCAAAGATTTTAAAGTATGGCTAATTTTGGCGTCATCAGTTGTGAAATTTGTTCCGTACTTATAAATGCAGCTTGCTCTATTTGTTCTCATACTTTTGAAGATTGAAAATTCCCCAGCAATACGAAATATTAAATATTTGGTAACCATACAAATAATAATATAATATTTACATAATGTAAAATTGCCAGCGTCTTTTATGTGTCACTGCCATATGTCACAGTTCTAAAATAAAACAGTTTTATTATAGTTATAAATGTGTGTATATAAAATTAAAATAAAACAAATTATACAAAAAATTGTATTACATCCTTCATTATGTAATATAGGTAATATCTTGTTTAAGTCCCTCTCCAAGCACAAGAGTCAAGTCTCTTTTTTGGAGAAGAATAACGTAACTAGAATAAGATATTGTATCATTGAGTTATATCTACATATCGCTCACTCCTTTTAACAACGTCATAAATAAAAAAAAACTTGATTTTTCAGGAGATCGTTTTTAAAGTTTAAAAATATAATAAAATGTATTAAAAATAAATTCAAGCCACTTATGGAACTTTTGACTGTGCAACAGATCTTTTTAGGTAAAACCTGAATGTTTTTTCTCCATTTGAAAAATATTTAGTGCATTAAAAAAAAACAACACCATTTCTTCATAATGCAAAAACAACACTTTCTGCCCTGTAGCGGGTAAATATTAAGTTAAAAATATGCCGCTTTTGCTGGGATACAGTACATTTTCTGGGCATTCCGAAAACACGCACAACCAGAAATTGACGATTTTTGGATATATGACGTTCTTGAGAGGATATATGAATATATATGTACTGGGAAGTGATATATGAATATAAATGTACTGGTACTCTTGGGCATACACAAAACGTTCCTAAAAAATATCCTCTGAGCGAAAAATTTAAAGGCATGAAATCTGGCGTAAAGATAGTATGTAATTTATAAAGGATTATAAAACAACTCTTTTGTTCAGCGACCTTTATGGGAAAGACTTATATTGGACGTTTTTGTACCATTTTCCAATAATGGGAGAGATTACATATTATTTGAGACCTTTTTTATTATTTGAATTACAAAGTAAAACGTGCTCATCTGAACTCCCTAATACATTGAAAGCTCTTACAGATTTTCCTAGTCTAATACAGAAGCTCTAGGCTTTTGGACAGACCACTCTTCCAAGGCAATTTGTTATAAACTGATTTTCATTCAAATTAATAATTTATAGCTTTTTTGTCCCTGTCACTATCAATTTGAATAAATACAATTTCGAAAAATTGTGAAAATTAAGAAAATCCCTTTTAAATAATTTTTTCGTTAGTCTAATTAAGGTATATAATTTATTTTGTATACTTTTAATTCTTTCTTAAATCCTATCAGAGTTTTATTTGTACTTAGCAACATCAAATTGCAAATCTGTTCTAAGAAATATAATTTATTTAGGAATGTGATTCGTAAGAGAAGATTATTTAAAAGAATTCTTACCAATAAATTATTCTTTTGGTACTTGACTTATTTCTCCATTTGAAACAATTATTTTAAAAAATACAGGGTGTTTTCACTGTGTTTACACCAAAATATATAGACTATTTGAAGGATTAGAAATTCTGTTTGACATGTATACATGTGAAATATTATGGCCCAATCTGGACCCAATAGTGCATAGGGTACCATACTACCGTATAGCAGATCCCGGGGTCAATGCTTAGGGAGGGTCAAGATTAATACAAGTGATTTAACACACATGTGTTTTAATATTACTTAGAACTGATATCTTAAGCGCAGGATTGATTACTTTCCCTTCATATAATATACGATCGTTTGCATTGCATCTATCTGATTCGATGCTTTATGCACCATTGATTGCATATAAGGGTGAGAGAAATCATTTTAAGGTTACTACTTTAATGACTTTATTTACTATTATTAATGAAAGATGACAACCTTGAAGTTTGAATTAAACTGTTTTCATCACTTGAAATTTTGTTATAATTTATCATTTTCGTTTCTTTTATTAACACGTAAGCCTTAGTTTTAGAGACTTGTCTGCAAGTAGAAAAGTAGGGATAGGGATGATAAATATGAAAGATACACCTAGATGAAATTAAAATAAATGTTTCGTGAAATTGGTGGAAATCGAACCAGAGACGTCTGTTTTGCAGTCGAAATAACCCTACCCAACTAACGTACGACACCTATCATCATAAGTATGATGTGAAGTATGATGTAAGTTTAATGTAACATATCAAATAAAGTAGTCATTTAAACCAGCCAATCATAGTTTGTTAGCCCTGTAAAAACGCAATCTTCTAAATTCTCGTTTCAATAATTCCTTCGGTTTTGTTGAAATATCAATATGAATCCTGAAACAAATTCCTGCTACACAATATATTGCCTAGTCACCATTCATAATAAATCATAAAAAACAGTTTTGACGGATTTCACTTCAACATTTGCTTGCGCAACGAATTTTCCTGTAGCATTCTTTTCCACTATCCGCAAATCTTTAATTCACCGCTGCGCGCTTGTTTTTTCAGTACATAGGGCAGTTTTGAAGACTTGCTCACATTGGCATTTTTCTCTACGGAAACAGATGGCCTTTCGGCGATAAACTAGCAAGTCTGACATGGCTGAAAAACGAGATGTTTGCTAACACTTTCAACCCCTGTCTAAGAAAAAATTTAACAAAATTCCGACACTGAATTTTACCCCGAAGGCATCTAAACTTAGATTTATTTATTTACATTATTGACCGGCGCCGCACTAAGGCGTAGTTGGGTAGACACTGAAATGTGAAAGTGGCGACGCAGTTTTTTCACGGTTGAAAAAAATTCAAATGAATAAACAATAAATATTTATTTATATGCCTGGATATAATACATTTAAATTGTGTATTTTTTTATATCTTTTGTTCAAATGAATGCTTGTTTTATGGAATCACACTAAGCGACGGATTTTTAAGAGATGACTCATTCAAACGCATCGACGAAACGTAAGTTGATGACAAGAGCTATAAAAAAGACATTTTTTTTATTTTTAAGCGTTTATTCTGGATGTACATATCTAAAGGAATGAAACATTTTATCAAATATTGTTCAGGAATAATAACGAGTAAAAAATCCTTCTATTTGTGAAATTTAGAAACTGGATTATCAAAGAATTTTAGAAAAGTATAGAATTTTCTTTCATATTCAAAATATATTTTATCATACCGTAGTGGTTTCTTTTTAATCTTGTTATGAAAAAATGACAGTGAAAAACTAATTTTCATTAGTTTTAATAATATTATTTCCAGCGAGGAATGGGTTAAATGAATTTAATCTGACAATGTCAACCTCTTCAATCAAGTTTGAATTGTCAACCGACAGTCGTAGACACAATCGAGGAACAAAGTTCCTACCCAGGTTCGTACGTGAATTTCTAGATTTTTATCCATAGCTTTAATGTATCTAATTATAAAGCTAAGCTTTTACTTAATATCGTGAATAAATTACCAATTACTTAATAAAGTCAAGTTTTGACATACACTGATTAGAAAGTATTTTATGTTTATTTTAAATATATCGTAACATACCCTCATAATGCTGCAAAACAATTTTCGTCACATTTATTGCGATGGTTACGATATTTTTCAGAAAGTGTTCGATATAGTATGTACAAAACATCGCATATTTCATACTCACTGCTCATGAATAAATTTACGGACCCAACAAACCACATAAGTAATATACTTAAATATTATATTTATATGTGTTGTACAAAAAACTTTCCTCTCCCATATTTGGGAGCTTAAAAAGAAAAGAATGAGAAATATTTGTGTGATCAGGTGAGATTGCCCGTGACTGTACATAAAAAGGTTGACTGCTTGAAGTAAGCAGTGAAAAACGTTACCCAATTTATTTTACCCGGAAAGGGGTTTTACTCAGCCTTCAAGCGCAAAAATTCCGACGTTTTTAATTTTGTATAATATATTTTTGGCCTCAAAGACACTTGGAAGGTTGCACCACTGACTGCCGAGATCTCAAATTAAAAAAAATTGTGACAATTTCATTCATCCCTCAGTAATTCTTTTTTTTTGGTTGAGTAATACTCTAAATATAATGAGGGGATGGAAGTCATAATTATATTTTTACATTTTTTTCAGATTTTCTCTATAAATTTTACGTAAACATGTTAAAATTTGTTGTTATTATCATAGTTTATGTAATGTCTATTTTTAATTAATGTTTTACTTAGTAAATACCACTATTTCTTCAAATCTTCTGTGACACGTGTTTCGATGCATTCCGCGTCATATTCAAACACACGTAAAACATTAATTAAAATGGATAGATTTTACCAAAAAGTGAAAAGTAAAATCAATTAATGAAATTAAATAATGTCATCAAATATTTTTACTACAATATATTGCGCCGTAGATTTTTTTCCCACTTTTTTCTACAACCACCAAATGTTTTTTCCTTAATAGGATTTTCAAAAGTTGAAATTTAGATTTAGAAAAACTCATTCAGAATCGCTGTTTGAATACTTATTTGATAATCACTATGATAGTATAGGATACTGATATTTCCGCTCCAATATTTATTCAAAATACCCTGGACTGGTACCTGAAGCGGAGGGCTGATCACCTTTCCATTATTTTTAAAAAAAAAATTTTTCACCTTTGTAAAAAAAATCATTCGTTTTTTTTTATTTGATTTGATTGATCTACAAGCTGGGTAAATAAAGCTTTCTTGAAATTTTTTCAGCTTTATCTTTTCTTCTTCTTTTTCATTCGCACCCAATGATTTATTGGGCACTGCATAAAATTGATGCAATTAGAGTTGTTCGTTAATTAAATGATCGAGGTGATTAATGAATGTAAATTAAATTAAATTAATTAAATGTAAACGATAAGGTGATCGATCAATCAGTCTCATGCACAACTCTTCAATAGTCTGGGTTTTTTTTTAATTGACCTACCCCCCCCCCCCCGGAATTGAACCCGGGAGCCAAATGAAGTAAACACAACACTATGGAGATATATTTTTTACTTTTATGGAAACCATAAAACAACACTAGTTGTTAGAGACCTTTGATCATTTTTTTAGTATGTAGCACGATAATATAACTTTATATGGGTATATGTGAGTACGTATCATATGTTTATCCATAAGTTTGTAGATATAAATGTGAAGGGATGAAAATATAGCATTTTTTCTTGCTCTTCTTGGTCGTTGGAATATATTTCCCGAGTGAGAAGTGATACAAGACATTGCTTTCAACGTAATTTATTTTCGTTTTCATAAAACATACCCCATTTTCTGAATATTTTAAACTCGAAAACACCTTCGAAGGTTTATAAAAATATAAATCATCGGTTTTCCGCATAAAAATTGAATTACGAGAGAAAAATGCTTCATACCTTCCGTCTCAGAGAGATAATCAGCACATTATTCAGACACACAGGTAAAAGGTTCAATTCTAAAATTATTAACGTATTGAAACTGAGATCTCAAACATCTAAAACTGACATACACGTGTGCATGGGGTATAAGATTCAAGTATTAACTTCTCGGGTATTTTAATCAAAATATCTCAAATATCAAAAACTGACATTCAGGTCTATCTAAGGTATTGGATTTGGATTAAATTTTTAACTTCTTCAGGTATCAAAATACAAAGATCTCAAATATCAGAACCTGGCATATACATGGACATGAAATATAAGATTCAATTATTTACTTCTTCGGGTATCTTGTAGATCAATCAAATCAATCAAAATATCTCAAATATCAGAAGCTATAATATACATGTACATGAGATATAAGATTCAATTTATAATTTCTTCAGGTATTCACAATAGAATTCTTATCTCAAATATAAGAAACTGGCAAATATCATACGTGTACATGAACTAAAAAGTTCAACTCTGAACTTCTTCCGTTATTTTAATTCAAATTTGTCAAATATCAGAGACTTCCATATACCTCACGTGTACATGAAGTATAAGGTTCAATTGTTAACTTCTTCCAATATTTCAATAAAAAATATCTCAACTATTAGAAACTGGCATATACGTGGACGTGAAATGTAAGATTCAATCTTGTGTAGGGTTGTGGTCCCGTGATTAGTGTTGCGAACTCTTAAGTCAGAGTTTCTCGGTTCGACCCACTTTACCACAATTTGATACCTATTTCTAATCATGCGCCGCTTAGGCTCACAGAAATAGTATGAAATTGAAATATTTGTGTAAATAATATAAAAACACTAATATTTGTCTTTTTTTAAAAATTAATTATTCAGGTATTTTAATTCAAACATCGTAAATATCACAAAGTGGCATATACCATACATGTACATGAGGTATAAGATACAATTCTTAACCTTTATAGGCATTTCAATAAAAAAATCTGAATTTTCAAATACTGACATGCAAGTAAATATCGTAAATATCACAAAGTGGCATATACCATACATGTACATGAGGTATAAGATACAATTCTTAACCTTTTCAGGCATTTCAATAAAAAAATCTGAATTATCAAAAACTGACATGCAAGTCTATATAAGGTATAATTATTTACTTCTTTGTGTATTTCAATGAAAATATCTCAAATATCAGAAACTGGCATATGCTAGTACGTATACATGAGGTATAAGATTACATTTTCAGGTATTTCAATATCAAATATCAGAAACGTAAAACAAAGCAATACGGATCTCTTTTGATTCACCTTCAAAATAACCCTGCCAAACCCAGTGTACCGTTGATAAATTGTTTTTCAAAATGTTTGCATTGGTTGGAAATTAGTTCCAGAAATATTGATTAAATTTTCAACTTAAAAAATTCAAAATGTTTTTTTTAATATATATTTAGTATATATTATTAGATTAAAACCAATATTTTTAGGTTTTCCACTGTCGGGTTTCATCGTTACCGACATCATCAGACTGTCGGTAACGATGAAACCTGGTCGCTGGTCAAATAAAAATAAAGTGGAAAAGCTAAAAATATTGGTTTTAATCTAATAATATTTTAAAAATGCAGTGTCAGTGGATAATATAAATCTATATATTTAGTATTATAATATAAAATAATAAATGGGCAAATTATTTTTTATATTGAATCATCGGACATAATATATAAACAAAATTATATTTACAACATTTTGAGTGTGTCCAAATACTTGTCCACAAAATCTGGATTATTTCCAAATACAGGAGTTACTAACTTAGAAATATAAATGATTAAAAATAGGTATCAAATTATGGTAGAGTGGGTTCGAACCAAGAAACTCTAACTGAAGAGTCTACGACACTAACCACGAGACCACAAGCCGATTGATGATTGTCAAAAAACTATACATATTAAGATCAGCTTCTAAGTGGCGACTCCGGCGCATCAGTTCCAATTTATAGCTCGGCATATCTAATTTTGTTTTCATAGCATAAGTCGTAAATCATTTTTTAAAGTCATCTTCTCCAAACATGCCTATCCGATCCGTGCTTTAAATTAATATAATGTTGACTGCAAGATAAATGTCGCATGCTTGATTTTCGTCAGCTGTGATGAATGAAAAAATTAAATCATTTAAGAGGGGAATTTCCGAATATTTTAACGCTTTTTTCACATTTCATTTCCGCTGATATGTTTAAAATAGTAGAGTACCGAGTTTGTTCCTTTGAAAATCAAAAATATTTAATGGTAACTCCCATGTTTTACAAAGAAACGTAATGATATCCTTGTGTGTGTCTGTGTGTGTGTGTGTGTGTGTGTGTGTGTGTGTGTGTGTGCGTGTGTGTGTGTGTGCGTGTGTGTGTGTGTGTGTGTGTGTGTGTGTGTGTGTGCGTGTGTGCATGTGTGTTTTATGAGTTAACAGTTTTAGAAAGTACACACTTGAGGACATGAGATTATCAGATTGAATTTTGAAAATTGTAATTATTTGTGGAAAATCTTAAATCTCCTTTTTTTACTCACCGATTGCCTTGAAATTTTGACACATCGTTGCATACGAATTCGCAAATGTTTTTATGTATGTACACCAATGATAGGATTTTAATTTTGACCTCAATGGCAGCGCCATCTGTTGAACGTAACAGCAACATACGCAATACGCATTTCTCATGGCGGACTGCGTGCTTCTTGATAACTGCTATGAGTAATTATTTTCGACATTTTCGATTTCAATGTGATTTATGTAGTAAAATATTTACATTGATGCTAAGAATTTTTAAAAATTTTACCTTGGTACTGTATCAATTATAACATTAAATATGCAATACGGCGTATTTAGTTCAATGTGAAAAATACCACACTACTTATGTGAAATAATACTCTGTGAAGTCCACCAAATTTTTGTTACAACGTGCTCTGTGACTTACATATAAGTAAATAAAAAACAAAAATATCACAAAAAAGGTGAGCTGTTTTAGTCTCAATCTGATCAAATGATTTTTAAAATCACCTGTGATGGCCATTATACTCGTAATATCAGATTTTTGAAAGTTTATCTAGATCTCATTAAAATATTATTTTCACCCATAATCCCCGAACGACGGATCAAAAATCAGATGAATTAAATAACTATTTAATTCTTACTAACAAAATCATCCATATATTTTTTTAAGCTTATCGATATTAAATAATAAATAAATTATCAAACTAATGAGTGCTGTTGAGGTATTTCATCCAAATAATTAATTGAAAAATCAATAATAATTTGACAGCAAAATATGTTATATCAAGTACTAAAAAGAAGAATTAAAACAAATATAACAAATAAATACATAATAACCATAAAGTTATCGAAACAATATTCATATATATTTGATCAAGGAAAGATTTTTTTATTTATTTAAACGTCATGTACAGAAAAGAAATAAGTACATTGGCGAGCTTATTGTTAAAAAGCAGTTTCTTCCAACCAACCAAAAACAGACTAGTGATATTGATCAAAACGTTTGATAGCATATATAAATGTTTGCAATCAGAGGGTAGATAATTTTAATTTTTGACATCTCATCAAAGTTGAAGTAAATGCCCAGACTTCCATATTCTTCTTCATCTTTGATGAGATGTCAAAAAATAATATGAAAATAACTCCTGTAATTAGAGATAATCCAGATTTTGTGGACAAGTATTTGGACACACTCAAAATGGGGTAGATAGTACTTAAACATTTAATAAAACATAAATTATAAATTGGTGCTAGTAAGGAAAGCAAAGGCAAAAGGGAATTTAGGGAAGGAGTGAGAGAAAGATCATGAATATAAAAAAATTAATTCAAAAAATTTACTACTGTGTCATTTAAATTATTAACAATAACAACTATCATTAATATGTACTATATATGTCCTACCACAATATCTTTTTTGGGGGGGCGAAGACTAACTAGTAAATGTAGAATGTTTAAAGTAGAAATGTATATGTAGATTGAATAAGTTGTAATATTTTTGCAAGTATATTAAATAAATAATATTAAAAAATATTTCTTGGTACTCACCAGTCAGAAGGACGAAAAATAGGAGGAAAACATTAATTTGGTAAGAGCACATAGTCGACAGTATTCATGTCAACTTGCCACAATTTTTTTATGTCAACAATTTCTGTCAACTAACGGATTCACTCATTATTTTTGTCCGACACTAATATTTTTACCATAACAACCTAAATAATCTATTAGTTCGTAAGGTTACTCCATTTTCTTATACAAATATTTTTTACACTCTTCAAATTTTAAAAGAAAACAACACAATTTTTTTATTATTTATACATTTTTTAAGTATTCCGAATAATTATTATTCATATTTAAACATTTTTATTAATTATTTTTATATAATAATTGATTTTTTAATCAGTCACTTTGCCTATTTAAAAAGCATTTTTACGCACGCCCTTTTTATTTTTGTCGTATTTACATTATTAATTAATGAATAAAATTCTAAAATCCCTCATGGGTGTTTTTTTTAACCTATATATTTTTAATCTTTTTAATTACCAATGTCCACAATTTTTCACTAAATTACTAAAAATAAACTAGCAGTCGAAACTGTCTTCGTATTTTTTTATCCACTTAAATAAATATTGTGAAAGTCAGTTCTTAAGTTCCACAAATTACGAAATACTACACTGAATTTCAGACGAGCAGCGATAACTGTGTTACGCGCACACGTCCGCGCTTCTCAAAGGACCGAAAACAACTAAATTCGAACACGAATGCTACCAAGAGAATAGCGGAATCAAACGAAGTGGAGACGATCCGGAGTTCACAAAACACCCGGAAAAGCGCAATCAAATTTAAGACACCTCATTGAAAAGTATGCAATAAAAATTATGATATAGTACTAGTAAAAATTCCTTTTTATTACACCTTTCTTTGCTTGTGAAATTATAATATTATACGAACCGTTTCAAAGCTTAATATTGGCAACTTCTGTTCAAATCTAGCGCCGATGTTCATTTTAAAGAAGAAAATTAATATTTTTTCTCAAACAGGTGTAAGTAAACCTTCGAATTTGTTTGTTTAGTTCTATGATTAAAAATATAATAAGTAGTAATGAAACCTTGGGAATAAAAACTTATTAGATACAAGCAAAAAATCATTTAGTGTGTTCATATTGTTTAGTTTGTCGATTATTAAAAGAATTTTATATCTTTGAGTGCGATACAGTAGCTCAGTCAGGTCAAATAGAAAAGAAAAATATGAGAAGGCACGTATTTCACAATGCTTTTGGTAATACAATATTAAATGACAGCTGTCAAGAAGCATGCATTCAACCATGATGTTTTATTTTAGTTTTGCTTGTGTTGTTGTTAAGTCTAACAGATGACGCTGTTATTGTAATAAAAAAACTGATAAAAAAATCATGTTTCACCTGTCACGCGTATGTTAATGTAACGTTAAAATTTCGAAGCCACATGTGATTAACTTATGAAGATTTAAGATTTTGAACAATCCAACATCAACATTTTTAAGTATTTATTGTTTCGGCATTCATTTTGTGGTATGACATGATTTTATCAAAAGAAAAACGCTATTTTATACACTTGAGTTTTATATTTTATAATAACTTGTTTCGGAAGCCACAGATATTTCCATCTCCACTTACAAATATTTCTAAAATGAGTTTATATTTGTACCTGTAGATGAAAATATCTGTAGCTTCCGATATTAATCGTATAAAATACAAAAGAAGTATTTTACTTTTAATTCAACTTTTTAATTTAAATTGATGTTAAAAATTGCGCGTACCGTGATATTATGAAATTGTACAGCCGTCTGTGAATAATTTAAGCAGATTTAAGATTTTCAACAAACTAACACATCCATTTTTCACCACATTTTTCACCACAATTTCATTGAACGGTTTTTCCCGGTGGAATATTGCTCTTCTACCCTAAATATTATGTAAACAAGGTAAATTTTATGATTGTTTATATTGAGGTCTTTTTTGGTAGCACAATGGTCCAATTTCCCAATCTTAATGCGTTAATGGCAAGTAAAAGTTTTAATTTTTACACCTTGCAATAATTATCGTTTTTCATTTGTATACCTGGCAACACCGGTTGAAATTTCCAGCTATTTTATTCTCCTCCTAACCCTTATCCACACCTAATGGTGCATAGGGCACTGCATCGTATTTATCGTTCCTTACACGAAGGCGAGGTGATCACTTCTGCAGTTCATAGACCTGTCTAGGGTAATATTGAATAAAAAATACTTAATGTAAAATCACTCATGTTTATTTTTCCTTCCCCCCCTGGGAATCAAACCCGGGAACGGTAGCTAAACACGCTCACCACTACACAAATAAAAAATATCAACAAAAATATGTAAGTAGCAATAAAGAATACGCTAATAAAAATCATCACTCACAATAATTATCACTATCAAAAACAAAACATTTTCAAAACAATTCGTCACATAAACGACTGTTACATACAGTTTAAAGTTGAAAATACATGTATTTAAATAAATGTATAAAATTTTTTTCGAGTAGGGGAAACAATGTATAAAAATAAAAATAAAACGTCTACCCTAAATATTATGTAAACAAGGTAAATTTTATTATTGTTTACATTGAGGTCTTTTTTTGGTAGCACAATGGTCAAGTTTCTAAACCTTAATGCGTTAATGGCAGCGTGTTTGTGGTACACATTCTAAACACACCTTCCTGGGTGGTCGCTAATATAATTATTAAAAGTTTAAGTAACGTGTTCTGGTTAATGAAAAATATTATTCAAATCAAGAAACTGATGAAAATTATATGAGTTTCTTACATCATTAAAAAAATATATTGAAATCTGAAAATAAAGGAAAAAAGTTTATACATTTAAACATATACAGCAAAATATTCATTATGTTATAAGTAATAAGATATTTTAATTCAAATACTTTATTCGAAACAAAATTTACAATTTTTCAATAAATAAAAGTAGTTTTGTTCTAAAAGACTTCGCCAATGGTGCATAGGGCATTTTTTATAGATTTTTTTTAGCGTTTCCCATTATTTTTAGAAAAAAATCTCGTTCTACATAAAGGATGATGATACATCTTCGATGATGTCTTTTTATCGTTTTTCACCGAAAATATTTTGTGGCGAAATATGAAATTTAAAAAAATTACTTCGATGAGAGAACATAAAAAAGAATTTAAAGCATTATTTTAATCTTTTTCAAATACATTCATAAAAATTTTCATTAGTAAAAAAAAAAATCTTTTTCGAATGATAAAAAATTAACAATTAAGTACGTCTAATTGTTTTTTTCTGTAATAAAATGAATGTAAAAAAAAAATTAAAAAAATATTACAAGGTTAAAAATGAAAAAGCTGACAACAGAAATGTATGCGATCATTCGTAAAATAAAAGTAAGTAAAAAAAAACCTTTCCTTGCGCGTTTAAAATGTTATCATCAAAACTATTTTCAACATTTTGAATGTAAAAAATGTTAAAACATACAATATAGCAGGGTTAAACCGAATTATTTCAAAATGTTAAAATTATAGTAAGGGTGAAAAAAATTGGTAAGATTTACAAGCAAGATAAATGTGACTCTCCCTTCATTATAATGTAATACGTTATGCCTGCACAGTGGCACAACACATGTGTCTACAGTCCTCCGTTATACGACACCCTGATGATAGGGTAGGTATCTGAACAAAGTGTTGGGGTGAGGGAGCGCTAAGACAACCCTGTATGTCGCTTCACCGACATATTGTTTGGTTACGTAAATAATCATGTTCTTAGCTTTTATTTAAGTGGGAGATAATGTTAGGGAATACCGTATAAATACAGACAAATCGTTGGTGCATTTCTTCGCTTAGTTTGTCAAAACTGATGGTTCAATCGGAATTATGTCAGAGTAAAAAATATATATATTTTTTAATTTAAGTTTTACTTCGGATTTATCACTTTTTTTATTATATTTGTGATAAGTGCATCCAAAATGCTTTTGTATGTAGGAAAAATATGGAATAATTTACTTGTTTTTTTTTAATTAATGTTTTACTTGGTAAATACCACAGTTAAATATTAAAAGTGGATAGAGATTACTACAAATAACTCCCGCTTCAATGAATAAAAAAAATATTTTTCATTATGAAAAGAAGATTCAAACTTATTTTTTTTACGAAAATGTTAATAAAATTAGTATGTAACCACTCACCGAGATTTTTATGTCTACTGGTTTCAAGACGTACCCGTCTCTTCGTCAGGACAATCACTAACACAGCATTCAAACAATACTACCCTTCACCACCGTAGCACCATTGACACACTCAAAACTACACAAAATGTCTAACACATGCGATTTTCGGTCGACCCGAAGACCAACATGCACTATAGTTTTCAATACAGACATGCGTTACGAGCCGAGGTTAAACGCGCAATATAATTAGACCTGGAAACGAATCAACTTATATACTCGTAGGATGAAAGAAGTGGGCGGGGTTCGAATTGGATACTGACGAATCGTGCTTAACCGATGTCGAATCAAACAATGGACTATAAGTAAAATTTATTTGGTCGTTAATTAGAGGAATATTATTTTTAAGTGCTTTCCTAATAAAAAAAAATCTCCATGTTATTTTGTTTTCATCCTTTATTATAATTGTTTAATATTTTTACTCCCGTGTCTTTTTTGAAGATGTGATTTGATTCTATGAGGTGATTGGCAAATTCGGAGGAGTTATTATTGTTTAGACATCGTATGTGCTCTTTATTCTGGTATTAAAATAATTTTATACCAGAATAAAATTTTGCGTGTTATCTTAATCGTTAACACATGAATGAAAGGCGATCAACCTTCCGCTTCAGGTACCAGTGAGAGTAATATTGAATAAATAAAAGAGTGAAAAAATCACTTATATTTGGGACCTGGGACCTCCAGTACGGTAGCTGAACGTGCTGACCATTAAACTATAAACGCGAACAAAAGCTGACACTATGTAGTCCATGTTATTAAAAAACGGTAAATTCAAAAAACCAATAAAAACGAGCTCATTTGTCTTTAACATTAAAAAACAAACCTTGTCCAATTTATGTAAAAAAATATATTAAATTATCTGAAAGTGACCTTTAAATAAAATAGATTTAGTTTTTCGTTACAATTTTTAAACCTAAAAACCAGGGAGTAAAATGCGAGCTGGCCATTTTTTTGCAGAACGCCACAATTTCACAATCAATTTTCAATTTCGATTGTACATACGCTCGTGCTTTTGACAATTCCAGTTTTGAATTTGAGCGATTATTTTTTGCTACGTGTTGGTTCTACGAAAAAAAACATGCTTTGAATTTTTATATCAAGTAAATAAATATTTAAAAAATAACAAACAAACCATCACGCCACTTCCCCGCAGGGGTAGGTAGAGAGAATATAACGCCAATCCAATATTCACTTTTTACTTTTTACTCTTTAATTTTTACTTTTATTTTATTTTATTTTTTATTAAGTTTTTAATTTTATTTAAAAAAAAAACTGTTTTCTGAGAGTCAAGTATTTTTTGTGTTTTATATTTACAATATTATTCTAGTTCTACTTATAAAACCTATATACCCTTTACTATGACTAAATTATATTGTATACTCACACACAGGCCATGCCTTTGTGGGATCTTTTTTTGCATTCATTTTTATATTTTATTGATATTTTTTGTATTTGAATTTATGTTATGTAATGCAAAAGAATATAAAATAAAGAAAAAGAAAAAAATATATGCCTTTGCAAACAATTTTTCATAAATACCTAATGATTATTCCGACTCCTGACCTGACCATGCTCAAGTATTTAAAATATTTGAACATGCCAAGTTTATCTTGCTCTTCTTCTGCTTCTTTTACCAACCACATTCGCCTAACAATGTACGACTGTAACGACTCCATATACTGCACGTACGGAGCGGCTATGGTTTAACTATCTTTAATTTTCTTTTTTTTTATATCTTATTTTTACCCTTGTCCACATCCAATGGTGCATAGGGCACTGCATCATATTGACGCAATTTTATCTTGATCGTTACAAGGTGATCACTTCTGCGCTTCAGGAACCAGTCCAGGTTAATATTTAATAAATACTAGAGTGTAAAACCACTAATATTTATTTTCACCCCCTTCTACGAATAGAAGCCAGGATCTCCAGCACGGTTGATAAACACGTTAGCCATTACACCACGGAGGCGGACTAAATATCTACGTACTGTATTATTAAAGTAATTTAATAGCTCGTTCGTATATTGCACTATTTGCTGCAGAAAATTATACTGTTTGTTGGTTTACATAATTAATTGTTTTTATACATGGCCACATGAAATATGTGTGGTAATGGCGTCACGCAGTCACTTGATTACACATATGGTAATTATGTACTTTTATCATGATGCACCGAGTTTGAAGGAATGTCACCATAATTAAACTCATATGAATCATAATCAACTAAAGTATTACACATAATTAATTCTCATTCCCCTAATAGAGATATTTCCTTCTATCATACACTCTCTTTACATTAATGATTGATTTCAACAAATTGAATCCAAGAAGAAATAACCAAAAACATGTTTTTTTGTTAAATATAAGATATATACATTTACCTATAAATAAATTTATAATATATACATATATACATTCAATTTTTTTTTTTGTGTTTATTATTTATACAAATATTTCAATTTCATAATCTTTCAGTGAACCTAAGCGGCTTATTATTAGAAATAGGTATCAAATTGAGGTAGAGTGGGTTCGAACCGAGAAACTCTGACTTAAGAGTCCGCGACACTGACCACGGGACACAACCCGATTTAAAATATAATTTGCTTTTTTTGTAGACACCCATCAGCCACTTTATGTGCCTTGTATACGTTATATTATTTTATATCAATATAATATACACAACGAAAAAGAAATTAAAAAATCATTTGTTTTGCCTGTAATAATAACTAAAATTCAAATTTCATAAAAGTGGGCAAATCGTTTTGCTACCGTGCTGGAGTTCTAGGATCGATTCCCAGATAAATTTAAAATAAATATTAATGTTTTATAAAACGAAAACTATAAAGCTTTATTTTCTTTTTTTATCTAACAATGACCGAGTTTTGTTATTACCGACCTCTTCAGACTGGTAATACCAGTGATGATGATGTCGGTAACGATAAAACATGGTTAATAATTAAAAAAGGTTAAAGGTATGAACATAGTTATAGTTAGTACAGTTCCTCCCTGAAATGTCAGTACTAAAGTTGAATCAGATAAATTTATATTATTTTTGACATCTCATCAAAGATTAAGAAGAATATGGAAGTCTGGGCATTTACGGGGTTGACGACCGTCATAGGCTGGTTTAAGTGATCAATTTACACACGTGTAACATTCACCAATTCTACCCATTATTGACAACCACACTACTCAAACTCTTGGAAGTTCTATATATATGAACCAATTTAGAAACCTTGTTCTTGAATCACCAGAACTTCACTAGAGACATCTATTGGTCGTCAGCCCCGTAAATGCCCTAACTTCCATATTCTTCCTCATCTTTGATGAGATGTCAAAAAAAATTATGAAAATAACTCCTGTAATTGGAGATAATCCAGATTTTGTGAACAGGTATTTGGGCACACTCAAAATGTTGCTGATAAATTTAAGTTATTTTTTACTCTAATATTTATATAATATTAATTTTTATTAGATTAAAACCAATGTTTTTAGCTTTTCCACTTTTTTATTTGACCAGCAACCGGGTTTCGTCGTTACCGACATCATCAGACTGGTGATGTCGGTAACGACGAAACCCGGTCGCTGGTCAAATAAAAAAAGTGGAAAAGCTAAAAATATTGGTTTTTATCTAATAATAAATTAAACCAGTCTGATGATGTCGGTAACGACGAAACCCGGTCGCTGGTCAAATAAAAAAAAGTGGAAAAGCTAAAAATATTGGATTTAATCTAATAATAAATTAAAAATGCAATTCCATCACGAAGTGTCACTGGATAATATAAATCTATTATATAATATTACCTAGGACTATTGCTATTCTTCAGGTATTTTTTAACGATAAAAAAATGCGTATAAATGATGTTATGTCCTATGCACCATGATGTTCAGTTTAAGGTAAGAAAAAGAAAAATGATTATTTTGATGGTGTAAAAATATATTGAAATAAGGATTATTTTTGTTTTATGTAAAGGTAACACACTTAAATAAAAAAGAACATTTATAAAACTTTCTTAATCTTATACAGGTTCAGAAAGATCCAGATATCGTTTGTTCGAAGAAATACAGTCTTAAAAAAACTTACAGGGTTTAATCCTTGTAGAACAAACAAATCTATTTCTTTTTTAGCTTTAAAAGTTTTAACATTGATTTAAAAATACGAGTTCTTAGATTACTTTATTCGAAACAGCTTCTCGTGAAAAAGATATAAACAAGATATGAATCAGATATGAAAATATAATTTTTTGGCCAAACTTTAAATGTGTTCATTCTATGAGAGAAATTCATGAATTAACTTTCCATTAATGATATAATTACTTTATAATTAAGTTATTTCTCTAGTGTAATGTTCAGCTCACTAGGCTACCGCTCTGGAGGTCCCGGGTTCGATTCCCAAGGGGGGGGTGAAATAAATGATATTTCACTCTTATATTTATTCAACATTACCCTGGACATCAGTACCACCTGATCACCTTAATTTCACGTGTTATCGATCAAGATAACACTGCATTTTTATGAAGCACCATAAGGGTGCCGATAAGGGTTGAAGCAAGGATTATTAAGTTAATCATGTGCTGCTTTGCTAAGTCTGAAATTGAAAAGAAAAGAAAAGTGAAAGGATACATGTGCAATATGTTTAACTTCACAATTCACGTGTAACATTTACCAATTCTACCCATGATTGACTACCACAGTACTCATTTTTTTTAATTACCTAACGTCCAAGTGACTCTGAATTCTAGCTACAGCTTATGCAACACCGCTTATCATGACCCTACTCAGGCTTCAACTTTTTAAGTTTTATAGCGTATGCCTACTCGTGAGTGGATTTACTCTTTATGTTAAAAGTTACTATAATTTCATTCATAAAACTTCTAGATATATTGATCAAACTCGAAACACGGTGTTTGACTTCACTAAAATTTTACTAGAGACATCTATGGAATAGAGAATCAAACACTTCAAATTTTGTAAACAATTTAATGTTACTCGAATCATACCGGCTTGACGGTCCGTAAAACAAGCTAGATCGACGCAGATTCCGCTGTCAGCCTGATAAATTATTATCTATGCTCCCAGTAAACAGGTAGATTTGATAACGAATATTTTCGTGATTTATTAGACGCGATTCGTTGCGTGTTATTTATTGCGAAATGTGGTTCTCTTTACCATCTTGTATAAATATTGTGGTTTTCGACGCAGCCTTTATTTAATTCACATATATATATATATATACATATATATATATATATATATATATATATATATATATATATATATATATATATATATATATATATATATATATTTATATGTGTGTATATATTTATATATTTATAGATATATAGATATGTATATATATATATATATATATATATATATATATATATATATATATATATATATATATATATATATATATATATATATATATATATATATATATATATATATATATATATATATATATATATATATATATATATATATATATATATATATATATATATATATATATATATATATATATATATATATATATATATATATATATATATATATATATATATATATATATATATATATATATATATATATATATATATATATATATATATATATATATATATATATATATATATATATATATATATATATATATATATATATATATATATATATATATATATATATATATATATATATATATATATATATAAATATATATATATATATATATATATATATATATATATATATATATATATATATATATATATATATATGTATATATATATATATATATGTATATATATTTATATATATATATATATATATATATATACATATCTATATATCTATAAATATATACATATATTTATATAAATATATATGTATATATATATATATATATATATATATATATATATATATATATATATATATATATATATATATATATATATATATATATATTTATATGTATATATATATATATATATATATATATATATATATATATATATATATATATATATATATATATATATATATATATATATATTTATATATATATATATTCATTCATTCATTCAAACCCTTATCCGCACCCCAATGGTGCATAGGGCATTGCATATAAGCGCAGTGTTATCTTGATCGTTAACACATGAAGGAATGGTGATCGCCCCCCGCTTCAGGTATCAAAACAGGGTAATATTGAAAAAATATTTTAGTGAAAAACTCAATTAACAAAAAAAAACAATATTTACAAGACCCTCACTCCCTGGGAATCGAACCCGGGAGCTCTAGTACGGTAACCGAACGTGCTGACTATCACACTACGGAGGCGGACAAAAAAATATGATGATTTAAATCCGATATAATATTTTTATAAGAGTTTTATTTAAATGGTCCGAATGGAAACCAAGAGTGTCTATACCGGACTTGAGAATGTAATGGAAGCTTTCAAAGTGTAAAAAAATACCACCCAATGACAGGTCATTGGATTGAAGCCAATTCAAGTCATTAGATGGATTTTTTCTCAAAAAATTAAAAAAAAATACTATTGCAGTGTCAAATACTAAACACAAAAGAAAAACTAACTAACCATCACGCCGCTTCACTGAATGGGTAAGCAGAAAAAATCGAACGCCACTCCACTATGTCTTTGCAAACATTCTTCACCTCTACCACATTCATGCAAATTCGTATAAGGAAACACATAAGGATATATTAATCATTGTTAGTGCATACAGATACATACAAAATTAACATTTTGAATACAAATAAAATATACAGTTTGAATATAATATATGTGTTATAAATATAACTGGCACAAAATTCATCTTGATAAGTGTTTTCCTTCGTGGAATTAAATTCGGCACGTTTCGCCGAAAATATTAATTTCCAATCGGCCGATAAATGGTTTTTCGGCACATCGCAGAGTGTATCCATAATTGAATATTTTCCCCGTACCTTGGTGACCCCTCGAAGATGTTCAATATCTGATACCATTTCCTCCGAATTCACAGTCCTTAATACTTGATATGAGGATTAAATTTCGCTCGCAGTGTATGGAGGTATGGACATATAATACGTATTACTGTACAGCCTTTACGAAATGACCCTTTATGGGGTCACCTGAATTGAGTACCTACATATATGAATGCATATTGTATACTTCTATTTACTAATGGATTTTGTTTATTATATTACACATATATCGTGGGTATACTGCCAAAAAAACGGAAATTCGAAAATATGCAATTTTGACCAATTATGCTGTATTTTAAAGTTTTCAACGTTTTATAAACTGGCAAAATACACTGAGTAGTTTGAAATGTCATATTTATGTGGTTTTACAGTAAATTGAACTTTAAGTTTAATAGATGGTATTTTATTCTGGCTAAAAGCTTTAAATAACAGGGATTATTTAAACAGGGATTTTAGAATTTCATTAATTGATTCGGTCACTTTGTGGTAAAATCTATCAATTTTTAATAAATGTTCTACTTAGTAAATACCACTATTTCTTAAAATTCACTGTGGCACGTGTTTCGATGCATTCCGCATCATTTTCAAACACCATAATTTAGAGTTTTTCACCGGGATTTTAGAGTTCACGTTTTTTGCCAGTATACTCACGATATATTTTCTGACTCGTACATATTTGTAACATACTTCTTGGATATCGTATCGGGCTAGGCAAAGTCTTTTATTTATAACTAGTTGTACCAGGACATATAATTCTGTGACTCAGTTTGATTAAATGAATCATTTCATAATGTTTATGGTGCAATGATAATATTTTAAATCTACGAAACAACAATGCAATAACAAAACATTAAAAGTGACAGCAATTGTCGACACGATATTTGTTTAGTGTTGCATGTGTTACTGTTCCACTCAATGGATGGCGCTGCCATGGCAGTTACAAGAGTTGATATTATTCAACGTATTTTTACCAATCACAGATAAAAACACAATTCTTTGATTGATATGAAAACACCCGCGTATTTACTTGATAAAATGCCTAAATTTCTTGAGATTTAAGATATTAAAGCAACGAATATTTGCATTTTTATTTACAAAAAAAAGCGTATTTTGACGTAGGGTTATGTGCACTATTCATATGCATGTAAAATTATGAGAAATGTACTTATTTTATATGATATGAATCAACGTACACAAATATTGATTCTTGCATATGGCATTAAAACGATCTCGTTTTTATTGACCTATGCAAGTTTTATTATAAAGGCATTCGTTTCAGTATGTGCCCGTATAAAAGGATATCTTCTAATTGATTCAGGCTGAATGTACGAAATTTAAATTTGTATTTAATTGACAAGTTTTTTTTTATCATAATTCATGGAACTAGATTTATTATTTTTAAAGTTAGTGAATCTATTTATAAGATTCTAGATTTATACAAACTTATTTTCAGAAGCCAAATATTCTTCAAAAAATTCCAAGTTGTTATTGAATTGCCATGTTGATAATATGAATCAATCTTTTACCTTTTAAATTTAAATTAAATTTTCATTAAAATTACCAAATTTTCAGAAAATAATTATAATGGATTACAAATAAAATCAATACACATACTCCCTCTGCTCATAGCAGTAAAAAAAATATTTTTTCCCGATATGATTTCCCCCGTTCGCCTGAGGCAAACACAATGAATTTTCAGAGGGTAAATATTTTATTATCAGCATTTCGCGTTATCTGAAGGAAGTTTCACATCGCTTCCATGGCGGAGAAATGCGAAAAAATTGTTTTTCTTCTTTCGTGATATTTCCGTGATTTCGGATTGCGTCATGTTTGACTATCTCCAAAATATATTTTTCACATTTATGCATTATCATGAAATATATTTGCGTGAATCAGTCATTACTTTGTTAATGAACCCGTGTATTCTAACATGACTGTGAGGTCAGCTTAGGTTAAATAAGTAGAGCTACAATATATTTTTTTAATTTAATTTCCTTACAAGGTCAAAATCATCAACCAACCGGATGATGAAATATGTCCAAAGAGATTAAGAAAATTAAGAATTATTATTATTGCTATGAAAATATATATGTATTTATTTAAGAATGATTTTCTTACGTTCTAACGTTTTTATCGGATTATTTATCAACATCATAAAAACACAACCTTAGAGGTCGTTTAGCATTAAATACAAACAGAAAACCATATCCGTTGTTTATTTCTTTTGTTTTCTTTGATTTTCTGTTCAGTGATCATTCACATAATATTTTCTGCATGATCTGTTCACCCAATTTATATGTGTTCGACGCATGGATCAGCGAACTCTGTTTGAAGGCTGTTATATTTTTTTATAGATATGTCAGCATTTCTCAATTTCTAAGGGATGATTTCTGTTTCTTTTTACATTTTCACATATCGCTTACTCTTTTCAACAACGTCTTATATAAAAAAAAACTTGATTTTTCAGGAGATCGTTTTTAAAGTTTAAAAATATAATGAAATGTATTAAAAATAAATATCCCAAGAGTGTGTGGAAGTTTTTGTTGAGAGTATTTTAATGTTTTAAATGTTTAAGAATCAAAATAAACCCTGATGATGACAAGGTTCTTATCGATTCCGGTAGTTTAAATAGTATTAATAAAAAAGTGGTTAAAACAAAGTTATTTAATTTTACAAAGAATATGCATGTGTTCGTGCAAACTTACACACATACACACACACACACACAAACACACACATAAATAAACATGTTTATATAAAATAGTACAATGGTTCAAATGATTTTATTATGCGCAGTTTTACTGACAAGTGTTTAGAAAATATAATCGATTTATATGACAACACGACAATTCAAATAAAATATGGATTATAAAGATATTACAGAGGAGTAAAGTGGTGATATTGGTTTCCAAACATATTGTTTATGGTTAACAGATTTCGCAATGCCATTCTGTACGCTCCATCCATTGGACATAAGTTTCACCTGTCGAATCCAGAGCACTGATCTAGTGTTAGCAGCTTCCCTTAGCGGAGGAATAAAGCGCGGGCGAATGGGAAACTCTGCGGTTGACTGTACTCCCAAATACCAAAGTCCATTTGTATCGACACCCCATCCCTTATTGCAGGAAACTTGTATTGTTTAGTGGCTTGGGAAACTGAAGGAGATTGCTAAGGGTTCTTCAAGTTGTATGCCAAATATACAACTGAACATATTATATTTTAACAAATATTTGTTTATGACCGAAAGCTATTCTACAAAGACGAGAACATAGGAAGACAAATGTATCAAATAAAGAAGATTTAGAAGTTCATATTCAGTATGACATCGGTTTACTTTACAAGTAGAAGAATATAGAGGACAATAAATTTTGATTTAGAAATAGTAGAAAACAAAACCAAATAAAATGCTCTTCATTACATAGGTTATTTTATTTTTATTCAGTTAATATATATCAATAAAATTTAGAATATTCTGACGAGTCTGATATCCAAGCAGGGTTGACGAGTATACGCATTCAACATTTTTATTGCATCTTGATATTTAACCATTATTTTTAACAGTAAATACAACAACAAAAAATCACGTATTTTACAACAATCAATGGATTATTTTCTATAAGGATGACTTTAATAGTTAATTTTTAATAAACGTAAATTATCACCATAAGCATTCATTTTTAGGGAGCAAAACAATGTGGTATTTTCAGATTTGTTTATTTTACCATAAATTATTTAATATTAAACACATACGAGTACTTAAAATAAAAATTAAATATTTTTTTCTCAAAATGGAAATAATGTTGGTTGCAGATAGCACTAAACGTTTGAAATGTAAATAAAACTAATCTGATTTATTTGATTTAAATTCGTGCAAACTTTTTTACGAATATATCATTCTCAATTATGAATATGCAAAAAAAATATATATATTTTCTATGGAAAATCACATTTTTTCGCCATTTCATAATCTACAGTAAGAGTTATCTTCAAGATATTCCGTATTTATTTAACATGAAATAAACTGCTTTAAATTTGCAATGCATTTTACTCATTTGGAATAAGTGGATATACCATATATGAACATATTTTGTAAACTTTAAGATATGGGATTAATTATTCAATCGATTTTTTTTACAAAATCTATCATCTCTCAGCTTAAATTAAACATTCAAGAAGGTACTTTTATTTATTTAACAAAACAAAATATTACAATAATAATGGAACCTGTATTTTTTAACAATTTTAAATACTTTCAAGAATTCATTGAAAATTGGCTTATTTCAAAACACTCGTAGTTGTGAAACAACATTTTCGATCGTTAATGACATATGACATAGTAGTAGTGTTTTTGACATTTCAGAAGCGAATTTCCATTGGAAAATAAATTGGAATAATATGATGAAGACGCAGGACTTGGACGTTGTCGCAGGATGACGGCGATACGATGTCTACGATCGAATTTAATATATTTTCTTTTTTATAACAGAAAATCAGAAGTTATAACTAAATAACCATCGCGCCGCTTCTTCGTGGGGGTAGGCAGAGAGAATAAAATACCACACCAATCCATCTTTGATAACAATCTTTGCCTCTTCCACATTCATGCATTTTCTCATAATACCCGCCGATCATTCCGTCTCCTGACCTGACCACTTTCAATTATTT